>NW_028324322.1:350000-521892 GCF_058129835.1 Hydra viridissima
ACTTTGTCTTCATTTTGATGGAAAACAAGTGAAGCAGATAGAAGAACAGCAGAGCATTACTGTCACAGTTAAAAGAATAGCTGTATGTGTCACTTCCACAGACATAGAAGATACAGATGACATACTCTTGGGAGTGGTTCAAGCAAAGAGCTCCAAAGGTTGCGATCAAGTTTAAGTTATCTCTAACTTGCTTGGATACTATACTATCATAGATCAAATTCATGCTATATGTTGCGACACTACACCATCAAAGATTGGGATATTTTCTGGAGCTGTTACCATTCTTGCCTCTAGTCTAGATGTTCCACTTTTATGGTTTATGAGCGACAAGCATAACTGCGGCGTTTTAAATTTTGTGCTATTTGTGCTAAGCTATTATAGAGTTAAGATGTCTCGCCTAGTTTCAGGTTTGAACATTCGAGGACGCCATTGAATGGCCACTTTTAATAATCCGAATTATTTTTATCATGCATAACACGTAAAAAAAAAATGAAAACACGACTACTACATAATGAAATTCGAGCAGAGATTACTGGTAGACTACTAAAGTAAAAATTGAATTTTACAATATTTTATTTCAATTAAGTGAGTGTATTGAGCCATGGAGTCAACTTCAATTACAAACACAGAAGGAGGAAACAATAACCAAGTTACAAGCTTTCTCGACTCCTATACGTCCGTTATCAATTTTCCATCAATTACGGGTTCAGGAAGAATTGGAGTTACGCCAATATCTGTTAGTTCCAATTATAATGTTAATGACCCAACCTTTTTTGGAATTGGAAGGATCTGTTACAACGTTAATCATGAAGGATGCGGTCGTGGCCTTCACAGCCATTTTGTTGTGTTGTTACCGGCGCAAGATAACGGAACCCCATTTATCGAATTATCTCAAGTTAGTAGACAATATTTTTTACAATGTTACAAGAGAGGAGTTTGTATCAAATGCGGAGAAGTGTTTAAAAAAGATTTATGTGAAAGTGATACATCTTGTCATGAAAGACGCGGATGTTGTTTTATTAACTGTGAAGGATGCTATCGGGCTTCTAGATCAGCCAATCCTGCCGTAAGTTATTTGATTATTATTTAAAATAATACGTTTATAGTATTTACAATTAATATATATTTTATTCGTATATAGACTTGTGCAGTATGCAACAACAATTTCAAATCTTGGAAAATTAACAATGAAATACGTCTTCAGAATACTAAGAAATACTTTGAGATGCGGTATATATATAACCCCACTCCCTGCGTCTCTGAATGTGGAAATTGCGAACAATGTTACGCATTTAAATTCCAAGTTAGTTCAAATAAACAAGTTACCTATGAAGTTCATGACAAAAGATTCGAGTTGGTCAAACCAACTTTCAGTAAATACAATGAATATTTATCATCTAAAACAATCGGCTGTCTTGAACTCGAAGAGTTCCAACAATCAAAAGCCAACAAGAAAAGGAAAGCGAACTCTTGAAGAACTTGCTAAGGTAGCTGATTATAATTATTTGATATTATTGTTATGATTATATTATTTGATTATATTATTTGATAATATACCATGTAGTTCTTCGATTCTGGATATGTTCTTCCTTAGTTACAGTTATTTCAGGTATATCATGTATATCAGATCTATCACTATTGGAAAGATCGAGTTTCTCATTGTTGATGGGATCATCATGTATAGCGTCTCCATTATTCATGGGTGTGTTAGGTTCATTTAGGCGTTTGTTTATTTGATCACAGTGTGCTAATGTTCCGGAGGAGTTATTCCTCAAAATGATTGTAGTGTTAAGACCAGCCTGAGATATGAATGCAGCAAGTTCACGTTTGGAATCTGGTTTTTGTCGATATCATAATGGTGTTCCACTTTCAAAACTCATAGTGAGAGGAGATCTTAGCTGTCTCCCCATCATCTCGGAAGGACTTCTTGATCTCCCTACACATTCTTTTCCACACTTGTTTCATTTTTATGAAACACTATACTGCTTTTCTACTTTACATGACGACTGGAACATAATATAAAAAATATTTCTCCCTTTCTATTACAGCAGCACTCAAAAAGGAGACAGCGAGTGCAAGGCTTCACAATATAGACATCGAAGAATTAATGGGTATGTTTAGTGATGCCAAAGGACGATGCACAAATGCAACAATTTGTTATATATCTAGCAAATTAAGATCCAAAAAGAATAGGACGACCGATTATCTTGATAATCTGGTCGAGTTGTCTAGAGAAAAGGTAGTTAAGTGGTCTATCTGCATAGCACGTAAAAAAAGAATGAAAACACGACTACTACATAATGAAATTCGAGCAGAGATTACTGGCAGACTGGGTTGTAAACGTCAAAAAATAGACGAAAAACAAAAAAGAAAGTTAGAGCGTGAGCTCTGTTTTTTAACTACCAGTGAAATGATGCATAAATATAAACACTTATCTGCAAAGCAACTTGAAGATTTAGATGATGTTATGTCGAAGAGAATTGTAGGCAGAAAACTTGGTCATAAGTGGTATGATGCTGACAATTCCAAACCTGTCATTTATGATGGTAGAGTTGAAAAGGTAAACAAGAGATTACATAACAGAATTTACACTATTTCTTACTGGAAAAAAGATGAGACAGATATTGAAGCTGCTGAATATAAGATGAAAAAAATACAGCTTGCTGCTAATGTTATAACAGGTGAATTAAAATCTTCCTAAATGGAATATAAAAGTTATTGATATGCTATTTTATTTTTAATATTGATAATTTCAAGTATACAGATAAGTTAAATAATAGTTATTCATCATAACATAATAATAATAATCAATAAAAGTTAATAATGAAAACATAATAATTTTAAAACAAGATATTCATTAAAAGTTAAAACATATCAGCAATAATAGAAAGTTAAATTACCCAAGTAAGAAAATTACATATATATATATATATATATTTGAATATATATAAAATATATTATATAAAATATATTTTTTTTGTATATTTAAGAATTACCGACAGAGTACCGCAAGTTTTGTAGCTTGCAAATATGGTACAGCAAGTTGTGTAGCTTGCAATTATGGTACAGCAAGTTGTGTAGCTTGCAAAACATTTTTGATAGACGGCTCTGGCTTACCTTCACGTGGTGTCTATTGTTAAAAATGATTTATTTAGTTTCATTATTGGAATTTTAAATAATATCATTTACTAAAAGCCAAGACATAAATTTACTATATTTTATATTTTAAAAATTTTTAAAATATATTTTATCTTTGGCTTATTTTTAGGGTGGATACTCCAACTTGCATCTTGTAATGTGGTAAGATTTGTAAAGTTATATCTCTCTTTTTAAATAAACACAATTTAAAAACATTTTCAAACTTAAATAAGAATTGGAGGGGGGACGTTGGGCGTGGCACATGCCCCTTCCCTAACTAACATAGTAAAATAATTTTGAATACTTATTTCTCTTTTCTATAAACTCTATTTAAAACCTTCATTCATATGTATTTAAAAATTTTGTTTTAGGTTGGAAAAGACTGGGCGGGGGGCGCGAAGGGGAAGGGGCGCGAAGGGGGGGGCGGCGTTAAGCGTGGGACATGCCCCGCCCCTAATGTCAATTTATACACCACCTGTATATGATGTAAAGTAATAAATTATAATTTAAACTTTTTTAACACAAAATATAATCAGTGTTTTTTGGGTTTAGATATGTTTAAGAATGTAACATTTCACTACGAGGGTGTTATAACATAACAAAGACGTCCACCCTTTAATCTAAAAAAGACCACTAATATTTGGAAATGGAATGGTAGCAAGTTAGATTAACTTTTTGTGAATAAAGATAACATATTTTATCAGAAAAACACTCTTTCGTATGAAAAACTTGTATTTTTTAAGGTTACGATGGTGTTCCGGTTCCCCCCTCTGGCTCTCTATACACCCCTTCTATCTATAGAGTTATGTGAACTTGTAGCCTACTCTTACATCTATCTTTTGATACCAAGGTTTAGGCATTTGGATAAGATTTGACAAAGTTATAACAATTTCAGTGAAAAAAAAAACTTTTTTTGGAACCAATTTCTTCAATAAATCCATATATCGAAAATTTGCTACTAAAAACGTCATAACTTTTTTTTTAAATTGTTCGTTTTTAATAACTTTTTCACCTTTAGAATACTGTATTGAAGGGCTTTCTAATGATATATAACATTTTAGTATATGCTTAGTTTTAAAAAATCAGTCCACGTACCTACATTGTTGGAATAGATGAATTTGTTTTTTGTCGAAGAAAATATATAATTGGTAGAATAATCCCGTAGCAGTGGATATTTGGAGGGTATGAACCTGCAACGAAGAAAGGCTTTTTGGTTCCTGTCCAAAATCGCGATGCTGCACATTAATTCCTATCATACATCAATGGTTCCTGTCCTAAATCGCGATGCTGCAACATTAATTTCTATCATACATCAATGGAAACTTCCTAGTTCTATTGTCTGGAGTGACATGTGTGCAGCATATGATTTGCAAGCTCCTGCATAGTTACATGGTACCGTTAACCACACCCTCAACTTTGTAGATCCACAGACAGGTGTAACAACAAATGACGTGGTAGCTATGTGGTGTCAAGCCAATGCAAAAATTCAATTCAATGATGGGGCCAACTAATCGCGAAATGGTAGCTGATTATTTATCCCAGTTTATGTGGATGCAGAGATTTTCCGAACATCGGTTATTTCAATTTTGGAATTAAGTTTTAACAGCGTGTCCGGTTTGATATCCTGTGTGCATCAAACGTAACATACATTAAAATTCATGCCTAATGTTGTGTAAATCAAAAAACGGCTATTTTCATAGCTACACAAAATTATTAAGAACATTTATTGCAAAGAACATTAAGAAAGCCCTTTTTCATATCTCTAAGAGAGTTTGTCTTTCCAACTAATTTTTTCTTTAATAACATAAAAATAAAATTATATTCGAAAAATTAACCGTAAATTCTGTTATAAAACTTATACTCTTAAGAAGGAATCGAATTTTCACAAGAGCGACACGTTTTAAAACTTGAAAACTCGATCGTCTGCCTGATACCTCTGGAAAGAACTTACGCGTCTATATTAAACTAGGAACAATTCCTTATAGTAAAAACCAGGCTGGCAATGTTTTGCGGTTAAAAACAATATCAACCGTAAAGTCAACATGGCGAATATTAACAATTTTTGGTGAATGTTTGTACTTTCAACTTCAGATTAGAGCACTTTCTGTTGATTTTGAGACCCATGATTTTATACGTTTCTTAATTAGCATAAAATTCTCTATCAGAATCAATCATAAAATTAGGAGGTGGAGAAAGTGGGATTTTTTACAACTTTGACTTCGAATTAAAGCACTTTCCGTTGATTTTCAGGTTTATGTTTTCATATTTTTCTGAATTCAGCATAAAATTCTCTATCATTATCAATCATAATAAAATAAATTAAAAGAAAGGGGGGAGGGGGAGAAACTGCAGAAGCGCCAAATACTTTACTTGGTAATGATATGACAATTTCAACTTAAACGATGAAAAATTCTTTTTTTAGACAACTGGAATTCACGATATTACTGTTCCAAATAAAATTTACAAATGGCATATTCCAAATATACCAGTTATGCTGTTTGAGAAATAACAGACTAAGTTAAAAAAAGAATACATAAACCCTATTATTTAAGAAAAAGAAAAAAAAAAGAGTATTTTAATCCTGCTTAAACAAATTTGATTTATTAAAGAGCTTACGATATGAAAACTGCAACGGCAACGGAGACGGCAAAGGTCTGGATCGAGCGGTTGCGACTTGCAGTTGCGGTCTTCAAATAAAATTAGTTACGAATTTCCGCTTCAAAAAAAAGAAAACATCTTGAAATAAACAAAAAAAAAATTTAAAAATGGCTCCTTTAAGAAATGTTAGAAATAGTTTATTGCTTGCATTAGAATCAAATATCATAGACGACGAGGAATTTTTACTGCTTTACAAATTTAATTCGTCTAAGAATCCAGATTTACCGTTTCGGAGTTATAAGCAATTTTGTTTAGAAATCATGTCTGATGATGAATGCAAAAGTGAATTTAGATTTCTACGTGGTGATATATATCGCTTAGTCAATGTATTTCAACTACCTCAAGAGTTTATATGTTATAACGGCTTAAAAGTTACTCCGGTAGAAGCACTGTGTATTTTTTTAAAACGGTTTTCCTACCCATGTAGACTACTCGATATGATACCTCGTTTTGGACGACCTGTTCCGCAATTAAGCATGATTTCAAATCAAGTTATGAACTTTCTCTATGAACGTTGGATTCATTTATTTACAACACTGAATCAAAACTGGCTTTCTCCAAATAATCTAGAAATATTTGCCGATGTTGTGCATCGCAAAGGAGCTCCTCTCTCAAACTGCTGGGGATTCATAGATGGGACTGTTAGACCAATAACTAAACCAGGAAAAAACCAAAGAGTACTTTACAATGGACATAAAAAAATACACAGTCTAAAATTTCAATCTGTGGTTGCTCCAAATGGCCTTATAGCTAACTTATTTGGACCAGTTGAGGGAAAAAAACATGATAGTGGAATGTTAGCTGACTCTAATTTATTAAATTTATTAGGACAGCATTCATTTGATACTGCAGGAAATCCCTTATGTATTTATGGTGATCCTGCATATCCTCTTAGAGTGCATTTACAAACAGGCTTTAAAGGTGCAATGTTATCTCCACAGCAGAAAATTTGGAACAAGAGAATGAGTGAAGTCAGAGTCTCAATTGAATGGTTATTTGGAGATATTTTGAACTACTTTAAATTTTTAGACTTTAAAAAAAACTTAAAAATCGGCCTAAATGCTGTGGGAAAAATGTATATAGTTTGTGCCTTACTAAATAATGCTCAAAGTTGTTTATATGGTTCGCAGACATCTAATTATTTTGGTATTAATCCACCTACGCTTGAGGAATATTTTGTATAAAAATAGAAGACAATAATAAAAAACTAGTTCACTTAATGTTTGAACTTTTAAATCAACTTTTATAAATAAGTTTTTTTTATTTTAAGAAAATAATAAAGAAGTTTTTTTTTTTAGAAAATATTAGTCACTTTCAAGTGAATTTCATTTATTTTTGGAAAGTTGTTTTATTAATTCTAACATTGTCGCTTGCTGCTGTGATTGTTGTTGCACTATTTCCTGCATAATTGTTTGTTGTTGTCGAAAGAGTTTCAACATTTCGGATTGATTCTGCAGACTTTGTTTTTTTAATTCTAGCTCTTCCTTTTTTATAGCTCCATCTCTTTCTCCTTTCTCTCGTAGATATACCATAGTTTCAGAACCATTATTTTTTGGACGCTTGCACTTTTTTTGCCCATTTCTTTCTGTTGTTTCTAGCAAAGTTTCCATACTACGTTTTCGCATTTCAGTAGCTTTACTTTGATCATTAACTTGTTTAAGTAATTTTGCATCACTTTGTGATGAATGTGTTTCGTCAGCCTCTTTGAATCTTTCCATAATATCAGCAACAGCTATATCCACCTCTGATTCGACTGGGTTAATACCAGATGCTTTTTCTTCATCTTTTGTTTTCTTTTTATGATTTTCAATTAAAACATTTAAGTGGTCTCGCACAGCTCTTGACTTAACTTTAAAAATTGGTTGACTTGCAGAATTAAGTGCATTTGCAATCTTTTCCCCACTTTTTCCTCTTTCTATGGACCCTTTTTTGTACTGGTATGGCTCATGGAGTAATATTTCACGAAGAAAGAAAATGTCATGCTCTTCTGTCCATCTCATTAAACTAAGAAATAAAAAAATAAGAACCTGAATAAATTAATAAACTTAAAGTCCATTTTATGTATGTATGTATGTATGTATGTATGTATGTATGTATGTATGTATGTATGTATGTATATATATATATATATATATATATTCATGCATTTATACTTATGTATATATCCTAAATTTGTATCAGAAAGTAAATAATTACTTTGTTACACTTTTGGAGCAAGTACTACTTTGATCCATTTATAAGCCGTTTTCAGAAAACACGAAATTCAATGTTTAGACGTTGCGTAAAAAGTTTTAAAACGGCATTTCAGGGAATCCCATCCATTGCGCATGCCTAGTGTAAAATATTTGTCATAAACTGTAGAAGTTGCCGTTGCAGTTTTCTAATCGTAAGCTCTCTATTAACATTATTACACAAACGTCTTGAAGGTCATACTTCGATTAATTATGAAATGGTCAATACGTATATTTACGTAATATTTCAAAACATAACGAATTTCTTTTTTTCGGTTTTTAGTTCGAGCTTTTATTCGGGCTTTAATGAAATGTTAATTCTAGTTGATTCATATAACTCTTCTCATTTATATTGATTTGTAATGTAAGACATTGGAATGACCAATAGTGAGACGAAATAACGTAGTTATTCAACAATATACGATATATTGTCATATAAAATATATTTTATTATATACATTAACAAAATGTATAAATAAGTTTTGCAATGAAATATATCAACTATCTTAAACAAAAAGCGAGTTTTAATTAAATAAATAAAGTCATTTAAAATAACAAAACAATAAAGAAAGGGTTGTTATTAACAACCCTTTCTTTGTTATCGCGAAACCTCATTTGAGAAATAAAATATTTCTTCTGCCAATCCTAAATTATGATCAGTTTTACTGAAATATTTGAAGCCATCATTTAAACAAAATAGGTACATATAATGATTGTTTTATTCATATAACTTTATCATATTAATTGGCTATTTACTATGACTTTAAAAGTATTTTTTATCACTATGACTTTAAAAGTATTTTCTTGATGATGATGTCTTGCGCTTATATCACAGGTCTACAAAAATTTTATTGCATTAAATTTGACACTTGTTCTTACATAATTTTGATACGCTGAATTCGAATCTGGTATCAGATTTTTACGGAATGCTACAGATTTTTTGCAATAAACATTTCCTTATTTTGCAAAACATTAGAATAAATTCTAAAATACAGATTTGAAACTCATTACCAAGTGCTATGAAATATTTTTTACAATAAAAGTTGTTTACCAAACTAAAACAAAAGGAGAAAGCAGATGAAAACAAATGCCAGCTGTTGAAAATAAACCTTTTATAAATATCATCCTATAAATATTGTCCCAGAAAATTATCAACTTTTTACTAATTATTAAAAAATTCATGTTTTACTTTAGTTTTAAATCTAAATCTGCATAGTTTTCTGCTTTTTTATTTCCAAGAAAGTTTTTCACAACAACATCAAACGACAACCCAGCCGTTTTCTCTTTGATATTGATTGTTTTAACTAACACAAATCAACCCGTAATACGGGTTATGGTCGGTCTGTTAATTTATAGTGACTTTTTTCCACAATTTAAAGTTGCGAAACCTTAACTTATACCCAATTAGAAAAACGCCTTCAAATTGAAAAAATTAAACCATCTGTAAAATTAAAATAAGAAGTATGCGGAGGTAAAATAATTTACCAAGTACTTAATATTCAGTAATTTACAACTGACGTAGGTCATATCAGTGTAACGCAGAACCATTTTCCTCGACATTGCTAAGTTCAAAACAATAACAAAGTTTTTAGTTACTGACACAAAATAATAACATTTCATCGTGCTTTAAATTGACAAAAAAGTAAAGCTAAATTCTTGTCATGTTTTTTATAACATGAACTTTAATTAATAAGATTAATATAAAGCGAACGTAAATTATACATGAGTTATTAATTTTTTGGTATCCCCTTGATACATGTTTCTTTTTTAAAAAAAAGGAAAGTGACTTTAAAACGTTAAATACACACAACTAAATAAATTTATTAAAAGTAACTGATCATTTGACCATTACAATATATGGCACTAATCTGACCATTTTTATATATGCCCTCTTTGTTTCAATAGTTTTTAGTAAAGAACCTCTCTTACCCGTTTTTGCTCTAATGGTGGTCAGGAGAATAGAGTTATTTTTATTAAGAGTTATCAAGTTTTTGATGGAGACCTTTTACCAGAGTAATAAAATGTAAAACTATGATTGACATGTATAAGAGTTTTTTCTTTTTAATATTCATAAGAATTTAACATATATATGAATTTAACATATATAAGAATTTAACATATATAAGAATTTAGCATATATAAGAATTTAACATATATAAGAATTTAACATATATAAGAATTTTTTCTTTCCTTAAAAGTGTTGCAAATGCAAGCTAAGCTAATTATTTAGTTAAACACCTTACAAAATTTAAGTAACTCGATATTTGACAAATCGCAAAACTACAATATTCACCCCCCGTTTAAAAAGATCCCCTAAGTTTTGTACAACAAGTTATTTGGCATAGTTTTTTCTGAATGTGAATGTACACATACACTCACTAATCAAATAACATTTATAATTTTTTTCTTATTATTCTTTGTAATAGTTAAGCACATTATTTCACTTTATTTTAAATTATTATTTTAGGACCTGTTAAAGTGCATTTTCCTGACTGCTAAAATTATAGCCAGCGTGGTTTAAAATTGATTTAAAAAAGATCGTGCTGGAGCATCACAAACAATATTTTTTATTGATATGTAAAACTCTGTACTACTTAGCACTACCTTATTTCCCACAGTATTTAATTCTTTCACAAAATCATTTAAACAATATCGCTTTTTATGTCCACAATTTAAAGCTATTAAAATTAAATCAGATTTAACAACGCCCCAACTATAGACCAAAACTGAATACTTGTTGACTGAAGATAATCAACACTGATTTATAAGTCGAGCTTTTTTACATTAGCTTTAACTAAAACATTAAAATCAACAATTTCCTCATTGTTTTTAATAGTATTTTCTTCAGTGAAACATTCTGTCAATGAAGATTTACCAGTATTGTCCATTTCTAAGTCATCTGTTAGAAGTTTTGCACGTTTGCATGATCTGTACTGGCCCATGTACCTCTTTATATACATTTTACTATCCCATTAACGTCGAGGCATTACGTCAAAGTTATGATTCAAAGAAGACCCAAGAAATTCAGATAAAATTTTTAATAGGTAGCTAAGATAATAATATTAGTGAATAAATATATTTATTGTAATACATATAATATATCGTGTTTGCAAAATAAAATAATGACTTGAAAAAATATTTCAATCAGATTGATACGAAGTAAAGATGTGATCTTATTAGATCACAATTTAACTTCAAAAACTTATCTATTTTAAAACATGCCTGCTGTTTCTTTCATATTTTAATGAAATAATGAATGGAAATAATTTACTTCAAGACGTCTAAATTTCAGACGTCTTGAAGACGTAGCATAAGCATCTATTGGCTGGTGACCCTGATTCATTTATTCCATGTGCTTTTGTCTTTTTTTGTTTTTGTTTTTTTTGCTTTTAACATAAGTTTAATATAATTTTTTGGCATAGGGGATTGGCACAAACGGACAATATTACTAATTAATCTTTGGATTATCGTAGCCGACGATGGAACCAGACAAATTTGCTAAATTTCCGAACCCAGCCCCCAGCTAAATTAGTTAAATTAGCGCAGGGTTAAAATGCTTTTTTTTGCTGTTGCAATTCACATTTAACTCCTTTAAAAGAGAAAAAAAAAATTGAGTAAATTTTTGACAAACTTTTTATGTCTACTAATATAAGGAATAACACTATTAAAAATGAATATATATCATATCAATACTCTGAGTAGGTACAAACGGCGGGGCGGAGCGGAGCGGATCAGCGGGGCGGATCATTTAAACGGTACAAACGGCGGGGCGGATCATTTAAACGGTACAAACGGCGGGGCGGATCATTTAAACGGTACAAACGGCGGGGCGGATCATTTAAACGTTACTAAAGCGAGTTATATTTTATTAAACGAACAAGAAAAAAAACTATTCAGATATAGTTTAAATTCATTAAAGATATACTATTTAGAAGGAATTTGCATATTACAATTTTATTAAACGACAAAAAAAAGTATATAAGTTTATAATATTTTATAAATTTTAAGAACTCAAAAAACAAAGTGATCCGCCAATTTATATTAAGTGATCCGCCGAATTTTTATGAAATGATCCGCCTAATATTTTGATTCTTTGAATCAAACTCCTTTAATTTTATTGTTTGTTCTACCAAAAAACAAAGTGATCCACCAATTTATATCAAGTGATCCGCCTAGTTTTATGAAGTGATCCGCCTAATATTTTGATTCTTTGAATCAAACTCCTTTAATTTTATTGATTGTTCTACCAAAAAACAAAGTGATCCACCAATTTATATCAAGTGATCCGCCTAATATTTTGATTGTTTGAATCAAACTCCTTTATTTTTATTGATTGTTCTACCAAAAAACAGGCGCTATTTTACTTTCGCACCCCTCTATTTTTATTGCAGATTATGAAAGATCGTCGTTTAAAACGAAGAAAACGTATAAGAAACAATACTTTAAGACCAACTTAACGTACTCTAATTTCAATCTCAAAAAATCAAAAACTCATACGAAAACGCTAATATTCGCCATTTTTTCAACGCGATAACGTGTTTAAAAAGTGAAAGTAAATATTTAAAAATTAAACATGGTTTTCACCGCTGTTTAACATTTTAAAATTTAATTTACCAGCTATTGAATGGTTGTCAAGGAAATAATGGAGAAATTAACAATTCAGTAATTTTTATTTCTCCATTACTTCCTTACATTAAGTTAGAGTAAATAAATCTTTTTCATAAATGTATTAAGTTTATAAGTATTTCTTGCTGTTATCAAACTACATAATCATGTGCAACTTTATCCCAAAAATGAAAGTAAGAATGTTCTTTAAAACGCTGTGCCCACATGAACTCTGACAAATAATCTGGTTTCATGTCATGATTTGTGGGTCCGAACATAGCTTTGAATTTTGATTTGCTTCGTTGCCACATCGCTTCGACTCTATTAGTAGTCACCCCTGTAGCTGGATCAACGAAGTTGTAAGTATGGTTTACAGTATTGTGTTGGAAACCTTGTGCAGCTAAGCCTCTATATGCTCCCCACATATCGCTCCAAATTTCTGTTCCAGGGCGTATCCATTGCGTAATAATGGGCAATAGGGTCGCTGCATCACGGTTCGCAACAGGAATGAGGAGCCCCTCTTTAGTTGCTGGCTCATACGCACCAAATATCCATTGTACTTCCTCAATTCTCCCTCGGTTATATTTTCGTCTAGAAAAAAGTGACTCGTCTATTTCAACTATTGAGCCTGGGCCTCCTAATTGAATACGGTTGTTCACAAAGTAGTTGACGGCAATGTCTCTGCAGTACTGGTTCCAGTCCACCACTGTATTGCAGGCTCCGACTTCTAAATCTTTTTGAATGTCATTTACCGACAACCCACGACTTTTTCCTGCACTTCGAGTCCAAATATACGTAATTCCAACTGTTTGCCATAATTTAAGTTTGGATCGTTCGAAGAAACTTCCAACTCGAATGTTTGTTTTTTTGCATTGCTTTCTCGTACAACGCCAAATCTTTCCATCAATACTACGACTATAGCTTTGTTCGTTGCATTGAATAATACATCGAGGACAGGTCATGGCTATAGTAAGTAACCCGAGTTCTCTGCACCAACGTATGCACTCGTTAGTGTTGCCATTAAATCTACAGCCAATATCAGTTATTGTAAATTCCATCAAAATCAAGCATGGTAGGTCTTCTAGCAAGTGCCATTTTATGCTTAATAGTAAAAAGATTTTAATCAAAGTTTAGATTTTGATCAAAAAACAAAAGAAACCTATTTTGGTTATTTCGAATTCTTTTTTACGTATTACGCGGTAATTTCGAATTCCTTTTAACGCTGATGGTAGCGGAAATTATGATGCTACAACCACACCATATAAAAACCAGGTCTATAACTGTAACATTTATGTGGTTTTTTAAACTCGTCATCGCGTTGAAAAAATGGCGAAAATTAGTGTTTTCGTATGAGTTTTTGATTTTTTGAAATTGAAATTAGAGTGCGTTAAGTTAGTCTTAAAGTATTGTTTCTCATACGTTTTCTTCGTTTTAAGCGACGATCTTTCATAATCTGCAATAAAAATAGAGGGGTGCGAAAGTAAAATAGCGCCAAACCAAGTGATTCGCCAATTCGTATCAAGTGATCCGCCAATTTATATCAAGTGATGCGACTAATATTTTGATTCTTTGAATCAAACTCCTATATATTTAATGACTGTTCTACAAAGAAACATGGTGATCCGCCAATTTATATCAAATGATCCGTCTAGTTGTATGAAGTGATACGCCTAATATTTTGATTGCATAATCAAACTCTATAAGTTTTAATGATATATTAAGTCATTCGCCTAATATTTTGATTGTTTAAATGAAACTCTGTAAAGTTTAATTATTGTTCTACAAAAAAAAAGCGTGATTCGCTGATTTATATCAGGTGATCCGCCTACTGTTGTCATCGACCAGAGTGAATGTTTATTGCTTAAAAACAAAATGTTACTTGAAATTCTTTTATTCAACTGCTTATTAAACTGCTTATTCATCAAAATACTCTTCTTATCACAAAATTCTTTCTCTTCTTAAAAATCCTCTTTAAATCTCTTAAAAATTCTTTTCTCTTAAAGTCCTCTTAAATCTCTTCTTCTAACAAAAACTCCAACTTCCAGATTTTTTCTTTTTTTTTTGAGCTTTTACAGCTTTTGTTTGTTTTCCAGTTGCGATATCTTTTCATTTATTTATATGGCAGGTTGATGAGTCTTCATGTTTACGTCTTTTCTCAGTTGTTTTCAACTTAATTCTTTTTTGCTTTATCATTTACGAGTCTTCGCGTTTACGTCTTTTCCACCTATACCCATCTGCCCGCCAATCGTCTAAATAATGATAATAATAATAATAATAATAATAATAATAATAATAACAATAACAATAACAATAATAACAAGAATAATAATAATAATAATAACAAGAATACTAATAATAATAATAATAATAATAATAATAATAATAATAACAATAACAAGAATAATAATAATTATAATTATAATAATAACAAGAATAATAATAATAATAATAATAATATATATATATATATACACACATATACATTGCATATACAATAAACAACCGCAATATTTACATGCAACATCACTTGGCAACAAATAAGGAGAATTTAAACTTTTGTTTGAACTAAAAATAGCATGGTTTAACAACTCATCAATTTTATAGTTACTAGGTTTCACAGTATAAAATGAAAATAGATGTGGCAGGCAAAAAGCTGATAATTATTGGAATTATTGGAATTGCTTTATACATGGAGAACAACTTCACATCATATAAATTAAGTGACAGAAATCAGGACAACCAAAATTGTTGAGTAAAAAGAGCAAAAATATAAGCAAACAAAAAAAAGTTCAAAACATGCAGAGGTAATAACAAAAAATAAAGCTGAGAACAAACCAAGTTTATACCGAGGTACGAATTCCTTATAAACAAAACAGAAAATTTATGGAACATATTCAGGGTGTTAGCTAGCCTAATCATTAACCAAATTGCACCGAGTATACTGTAGAATTCCCAATGGGTTTAAAGTTTCCAAAATTCAATACCTCTTTTTTTTTTTTTTTTTTTTTTAGTAGTAGTAGTGGTAGTGGTGGTAGTAGTAGTAGTGGTAGTAGTAGAAGTATAGTGGTAGCAGTACTCTTAGTTGGCCTCATTTTACGAATTGCCTAGCTCTGGCCTATCAATTTTGCCCTCATGTTACAATATTTTGCCTGCGTAACAATATTAAGTTACACAGAATGTAATTACGAATCTGCCCTTATGTCACAAAATGTGCATAGCATGAGGGCAAAAACTGCACTCATGTTAAGCTACATAGTAACATCAGGGCATTTGTCGTAAAACATTTATTTTAAGATAAACGATTAATAGATTGATAATATAGTTAGAACGATAACATATTAATAAACAATATTTATGTTGAACATATATGCAATAATATCTAAAATAAATTGAATGATATTGACAATATATTAATTAAGATTAATGATAAAGTTAACTAATACCGTAATCTAACTTTATTATCAGCAATAAACACAAATTTATTGCTATCTAGGTAGTAATTAATCTGTGTTTATTGTTAAACCAACAATGTTATTGAACTTTTTGTTGACGAATCATACTAATTAATAATACTTTTGAGGTCCTCATTGATGTAAGTTCTATGTTTTTTTGGATAAAAAAGATAGAACTTACATCAATGAGGATAGAGAATAGAATCAGGAGTAATAAAGTAGCAAGCATGGTAAAGAAATACAACCTTAGCCGATGGTTAAAATCAGAAGCAAGATTTGATCCTAGAAGACAAAGGGTAGATGACTCATTCAGTACATTACTGTTCATAAATATAGGAAGATCTAGATTTTTGCGACAAGGATTCCCCGAAAAAAATTTAGTCTTATCTGAGTTAGAGATACTTCTCTATCAAAAAAAGAAAAAATATTATAATTTTATTTTCATTGCAAAATTATAAGTTTAATTTAATAAAAAAGTTTTAAAAAGTTATAACTTTGAAAATATGTCTCACCCATTTAGGGCTAGATGTTTGGGTTACATGAGGGCTTCGAACCGGGATTATAGATATATTTCTGTTTATCATAAAATATATTCCTGGCTAACACCCCGACATTGCCACAAGTCAACAAATGTAAACAGTTTCAAGAACAAATTAGACAAATATTTTGCATTAAAAAAATTAACTTAATGAGTTTTAATAGTAATGAAAATTTTTAATACTAATAAAAAGTATAAAAAATTTAAACAAAAGTTACTTTTGGTCTTAAGTCTTCTAAGTAGTTTTTGTTTAAATTTTTTATTTTTTTATTAGTATATACCTACATTATCAAAAGTGAGTCGTCAAAGTGAGTTTCTAATTCACTCGCTGTTAACACATAGCTAAGTGTTAACAATCATAAATAAATCTTCAAATAAATTATAATAGGAAAGACAATTTTTAGCTTCAAAAAAATGTTGCATATTAAATGACATCTTGAAAATATTCAATATAATGTTAAATGACATTTAGAAGTCCTTTCATATTTATTAATAAGATATCTTGCTTTACTGTAGCATAGCCTTAAGTAAAGGATAAACTATGCCTAAGTAAAGTTAGATTTTACTTTAAACATTAAAAGAAACAAAGCTATATACAGTCTTGTAGACTACATGCAGGCTACAGTCTACATTGTAGATTACAGGTATAACTTCTTTAAATGTGTTTAAAGTCTAACTTTTCTTTAGGCATCATAATTGATTTTTACTAGTATAACCCAAAAACTATGCTATTTACTACATTATACTATTTTAGTATACAAATATATTTAAAAAATACAAATACTATACAAGTGCACTGAAATATTGCTGCCTAACCTTTTCCATGATTCACTTGTATGACATAAACTTCGCCTGCCTTAGGATTGTTGAGTGTAGTTGTTCTATCTTCATATTGCTCTTGGCGATAAGATTTGCAATAACCTCTATTATAAGGTGCTTTATGCAACCTGTCAAAACTGGCACAGTCATTTATTAAAAAGTCATCATAAAAAAATTTAGCAATTTGTTTGTTCAGGTTGAATTCGTTTGCAGAAATTTAACTATTAAAAGTGCCGTGTCACTTGAATGATGCGCCCCGCTGATCCGCTCCGCCCCGCCGTTTGTACCTACTCCAATACTCTGATCCAGACTATCGTACAACCCCAAAAATTTGCTTTTAATTTTTGATGGCCAGTTAACCCCTTGAAAATTTGCACTACATCCTCATTAGATAGAGAAAAAAGATGAAGGTGTTGACCAAAATCAGCAACCATTACCGGATTGTTAACTTACTGCTTCATTTTTAAAGCAAACGTTTTTCGTTTTTTTTTTGTAGAACATAGCTTTTTAAATTAAATTCTTGTGTTTTCAAATAATTTTGAATAAAAACAATAAGATAACCATACTCAAAAAAAAACAGAAATAAAAAATACAAAAGTAAACAGAAACATTTATAATGATCTTTTCCACAATGTTCCAATAACATTTTTCAATGAAATTATTTATAGATTTTTTAAACTTGTTTTTAGTAATTTAATAAAGTTTTTAACTAATCAACTGAGATGACAAACCACTTGAATCAACTGAAGTTTCTAGAGTGAAATCAACAGAAACATCGTCTTCATCATTATCATGATCATTAGTATTCCCAAGCATTATATCAGAAATGTTTGCTTCTTGTTCATGGAGTGTGTAATTTGCATATATGAGAACTAAGCCAATTGCTTTTTTTTTTTTTGCAAGTTGGTTTCTACGCTTTGAATGTATAAAAACGTACAAACTCCATATTCGTTTGATGATGAGGAGGAGGAGGAGGAGGAGGAGGAGGAGGACAAGGAGGATGGCGATCATGAAGGGTTTTTTTTTCTAATGTTCCTCATTTAATTAAAACAGCAAGGAAAAACCTTTACCATTCTGGACCTGGTAAAAGCAGTTGTTCTATGTGTAATCAGGGTCAAAATATTCTCTGGTGCCATATTTCTGAATTACTTTACGAAATTTAAAAGCTAACTGTTGAGTACATCAAAATAACTCCTTTTTTAACTATGAATGTTCCCTTAGCTGCACAAGTTTTAAGTGATTCATGTAATACTGCAATAAAAGTCTATGCACAATCAGATACAGCTGGGACAGCACAATTTTGCAAATATTTTAATGATTTTTTTGATTGCTTAAATGTCCGGATAACAAATGATTATATATTAAAGTGCAACTCTTTTTTGAAAGCATTTTCTGACACAAACAATGTTCGATTTATATGGCTAAAAGAAACATTTTTTAAAAATATTTTTGATTGGCTTTTCTCTATTGAATCAATATCTGTAAAATTTTCCATAAAGCAAGAGAACTAATATGTTTATTGATTGTCAAACGGTTTAAAAAGGTAAGGTTTAAAAATCACAGTTAGTTTTGTTATTGAACTTGTCAAATTTTTAACTAACTAATATAAAAGTTATTCATTGAAAGGTTGATATGAAAAGTTGATTTTTCAAGGGATTTGATAAAAATTTCCCTTATGTCTACTTACACTACTAAAAAAAAAATAAAACAACATGCATAAAAACGGCTATTTTCAAAGTCACAAACCTGATTAAAAATGTTTAATGGCATACAATATTAATTATTTGCATTAGAATTTATTTTTATATTTATAATAAATTAGATTTTAGTTAATTTTGCAGACCTTTTTTTATATTGACTTTTGCTACAATGTAAACAGGCACTACTAATATATTTATATGATTGGGGCGGAATTGATCTTTGAGTTGTTTTTAATTTATGAGTTATTTGCTTTTTGTTGCAAATATAAAACGAGTGTGTTTATAGTTAGTTTTCGACTTCAATTTTAATTATTCTTTTTTTTCTTTTAGATTTGTGGGAATGTCTCTTACCTAGCTCTTATTCATATGAACAAATAAATACATTTTTAAAAAGTAATTTTGTTTATGGTAAATAATTGCTAAAGTTACTATGCCAAGCATTCTTTGGAAACTCCATTTGTGCAAAAACTACGAAGTTCAGATATGTTAGCCGAAACTCCAGTTTTTTAATGTTTCACTTACAATTAACTCTGAATCAATTTTTTTTTTTATAAAAGTTTCTATATCTAGATGAGACACTTTCCGCAAACCAGCACGATGTTTACCATTTACAAATTTTTCATAAGATTCAATCCATGTTTCAGGAATCTCAAAATATTGTTCTGTTTTACCAGCATTAAAAAGTGAAAGGCAGTCTGTGCTTAACTTTTGCTGCCATAATCGAGAACTGCGAATTCTGCAATAAAATGTGCTAAATACATAACCACTTAGATAAAATATAATTTCTTTATCTCTATCAGAAAGTTCAACAGATGATAATCTATTTAAATTTAAAAAAGAAGTATTGTAAAGTGAGTTTGTAAGAAATGCTAAAACATGATTGCATAGTTCATAGCCAATAAGTATAGTTGATTTTTTAGTCAGATTGCTAAAAAAAATTCCTCGATTAGCATTTTAGTAAAATTTAGGATAAAATTTTTCAGTATCACCAACAACTTTAAAACCAGCTATTATTGTCTCTAATAGAGAAAGAGTTTGTTGTGAATTATCTAAAATCGTTGCATGATTAATCCTGAACTCATCTCTATAAAAATCAGGGTAGCATTCGTCGTTGATTAAGATAGTAATGCTTTCATCAAGCAGATTTTTAAATTCATCAAGAAGAATAGGTGGTTTAGGACTTTGTATCGTTAAATCTAAAGGAATACTTTGATGCTTTGAACTTGTATGCCTTGAAAGTCCTCCTTGTGATATGCACTTCCTAGAACAAATTAGGCAAGAAAATATGCTTGTTAACTTGTTCACTAGACAACTCCAATACCAAATCATCTACATCATTAACAAAATTTTTGTCTTCCAAAAGAATATCATTCTCTAAAGAAATAAATAATGCTTCTTTATTTAATTCACCTTAGAGTTCTTCGTGCATTTTCTGTTCTTATGCACTTTGTTCCTGGCCGTCCGAAAAATTTGATGCGTTTTTAATGATTATTAGCAGATATTACGGTCCAAGTAACCAGACTATCTATTTCCTGACTATGTTTGTTTACATTGATGTATTTTCGCCTGTGTTTTCGAACCAAACTCATGGTTCCTAGATATTCTATTTTGTCTGCTGATCCTTCTATGTATATGTCGAACCATTTATATCTGTTGTTGTCTGAGTTTGGTATTTGCTGAAATGTATTTCCTTTTTGATAACTTGTGGATCTTTAACTGCGTTGTATTCGCTTGTAAATACGAATAATGTATTTTTAGCATATACTTCTGTTAATTTTTCTCCAAATGTGCAATATCTTTTGTTTCTGTAGTTGCAGAATGTTTGAAATTTTACTTCAAAATCATTATTGTTAATGCAGTTTTGCTATTCTTGCTTGTTGTAGACTTTGTGCAATATTTATTGCGTGTCTATTAACAACACTGGAAAAGTAATATTCCTTTTCCTGATGTTGAATCAGGTTGCCATTTTGTACCATAAGTTTGCCATATATTGTATTTTAATCCGGTTACTTTTATATTTCGGAATACTAAAGTAATGCTGGCACATTTGATCCTGCGTTTAATGTTTATATATATATAAGAATAATGGACTTGTAAACTAGCTAAATTTATATCTGATGTTATGTTTAGTATGAGTCATTGTAAAGTCAAACAATGGGTTATTGTATTTGAATAAATTAAATTAAAATCTCTCATTAACGTAACCTTTTTTTTCTCTCAGCTAGTTTTTTAAAGAAGGTGATTTATGCTGTGATTAAAAAAATCAGATAGATTCTTTGTTGGATGACGATGTAAACAATCAACTATAGAGTGTTCCCGTAGACACGTGACTTTGAAAATTTTGCCACTATGAGAGGATAAAAATGTAAACAAAGCCGATATAAAAAAATTAATTGTGCAGAATTTTAAATAGATTTTAATTGGGAGCGTTTTTATTTTACTTATAAAACATTATAAAATACTATTTTTTATTTCATAATAGGTATTATATATATTAAATATTGATATGGTTTCTTTTTGTAGAGTGTTTGATTTCTCATTAACTAAAAAAAGTAACCAGATATCAGATTTTTCAGGCTTCATGTGACAGTAACAAATCTTATCTTGTAACGACAAAATATTACTTTCAATGTATTCAGGTTCACTATAAAACTTTGAAAATAGTTCAGGAAGAATAATCCTTTTAAAAAAACTCCATTGATATATTAAGAAATTTTTTCTATCAAATTTTCATCGCGAGGAATTCTAAGAATTAAAAATTCCTTTACTGTCCATTCAAAAAAATCACAAAATTCATATTCAGTAACAAGAAATTGAGTTTGAACTTGAAAGTAATATGCATGGTCTTTTTTTAGTGATAGTTCACCACTTTTATCTAAACAAAGATAACTAGTTTTTTCATTTTCAACTGCATCTTGTTGTATGTTGTTTCTAAGGTTGTATGGACATTTAATTTCTAAACATATTTTCCCACAACAAGAACATTCAACAACACCATCTGGTGACGCACCCATATAACTAAAATCTGTATTAATAAATAAACCTGAGTCAAGAACTTTAAGGTTTTCGTGACATGCAGTCATAAGATTTACATATTTTTCTCTAGCAGTTTTTGTGAGAAATTCCCCAATCAGTAGCGATGCTTCGAAATTTTTCAGGATAATATATCTTTTTAATAACATAGCGAAGGACTCTCAATATCAGAATGACACACATCTTTCATAACAGATGCAGTTACTCGACTACATCGAAATTGATACCAACAACTAGAACTTGATTGTAATCGTGTCAAGCTTTGTATTTTAACTACTTGCTCAGTTGTTAAAGTTAAACTAGTATAAGTAAATTCACAATAAGATTGCAACTCCTTGAAATTAAGAGTTTTTTTCATCTAAATAATGTAAATCACTCATTAAAGGTTCTTTAAGATAATCAGATTTTGTAGAGTATGCATGAGCATATTCAGGGATTATTTTTAATAGCTGCCTTTGATTTTGATTTATTAAGTTTATTAAAATATACATTTAGTTCTTGATGTGTTGGCTTTTCAACAGATTTCTTAATGGTAGAATAAACTAATGCAGAAGTACTGCAATCATTTGGGTCATCTTCCAAACCTTTGCCTAATATTCTTTTCTTGGTTATGCTTGATCAAAAATTTAAATTATTTAAATTAAAAAAGGTTTATACAAATGGAAAGTTGATATCCTCTCATAATAGCAAAATTTTCAAAGACACGTGTCTACGGGAACACTGTTAAATTGCTTTTTTTTTTTTTTTTTTTTTTAACTATTATTACTTCAAAAAGTATAGAGTTGAGTTACTTACTTTAAACCTGGCTCAAGTCAATTCTAATGTTAAAGTTTAAACTAAACTTAATATGCAGTGGTGTGCAAAATAATAGGTAATTGTTAAATAATTTGACTTTTCGTACAAAATAAGTACTTGATAATGATCTAATTTATTTAATTAGTTTGAGAAAGTAGTACCGTCTTCCTTTTTAACGCATTTTAAATTCAAATGGAGTCAATAGCTGGCAATTCCAAACTCTAAGTAAATTTTAGATCCATTCTTAATGTCCTTTCTTACAATTAGTGCAAGAGTGCTTCTGTATTTTTTTCGGAACGCGTTATTTTACTTTTTTAAAAATATTACTGTATGAATAAAAATATTAGGGTCTTTAGACATGATTATCGTGCGTATTAGAATCAGTTATCTCAATCATATCAGGCAACTTATCAAAAGATGCTAATAATATTTTAAAATCATCATTATGATATGGTAGTGAAAATGCATGGGGATAATTTTGCATGGGGATAATTTCCAGAGTTTCTGGACAAGTCCAAGTACCTAGGAAAATCTGGGTGCTTATTCACAACTCTTTCGTAAGTCAAAAATTTGCGTAAGTTTTGGCGTAAGTTCAAAGTTACGCAAAGTCATATTCACAAACTTTGCCTAAGCAAAAACTTAAGTTTTTGCGTAAGTTTTTACTTACGCAAAAAGTCTAAAAAACGGTATTCACAACATTTTCCTAAAAAGTGCTCAGCGAAGTTTACGCAAGAAAAGTTACGTCTGCTATTTTCTGACTTACGTTTGGCGTAACTTTAAATCATCTAATATTAAAAAATGGCGTTTTAATTATTGTAAAAGATTTCAGATTTTGTTTGTAACTGCCAATAAATTATATACTTATATTAATATTATACTGCTATACGTAAGTTATTTACTTAAAAAATACAGCTATAACCTTTTTTTTAACAACAACAACAACAATAGAAATATAATATATTGCTATTGTTGTTGTAAAAAAAAAGGTTATAGTTGTATTATTTAAGAAATAACTTAACGTATGTTAATATATGGAAAATATATTATTATATTTACCAAAAATATAGAAGAACTACATAAGCTTGTTTTAAGGTGAAAAAAATATATACATAACATTTTATATAATGGATGGTTCACTCTAAATTGAACCATCTAATAGACCATCCATAACAACTATGAGATATATAGCAATTATATATATATAATCTCTTGTTTTAATCACCGACCGACCATCCACGCACGATCGTGCGTGGATGGTCGGTCGGTGATTAAAACAAGAGATTATATATATATATAATTGCTATATATCTCATAGTTGTTATGGATGGTCGGTCGGTGATTAAAACAATAGATTATATATATATAATTGCTATATATCTCATAGTTGTTATGGATGGTCGGTCGGTGATTAAAACAAGATAATATATGGTGTTAATAGTAGCTCTGAATAGATGGAGCGTTAAGAATTTGTAAATATTTCGTACTATCTGGGTATGGCACGCCTTTTTGAATGTATATATTGGGTCATTTGGTTTTTTTTATTCTTTCTAATGTTGGTTTTGTTGGTGTTGGTTATGTTTGGATTTGTTTGCGCAGATTGGTGTGGTAAATCTGCTTGTCATATATTATATGATGAATGTGTTGATCATAATTTATTTGCATGTGATTGTTGGAGTGTATGTGGTTGCCATTCGACGATTCAATTTTCACATGGGGGACGACTTTTATTTTCAAATTCCACCAGGCTTTAATCCCAATGGACCGCAATTTAGTAATAAAAAGGTCAATCCTAATAAATCATTGAAAGTTGCTCCTGGATGGGACAATCAAATATTTGGTGTAAATGAAAAGAATTTTAAAGATCCTAAAACTGCTCGCATTGTTGAAAGTGTTGTTACTGGTTTGACTGGTGCTTTAAATCCTAAGAGTGTTTTAAGTGCTGGTACTTCTGTAAAGAACATTGTTAGTAATGTCAAAATGCCTAGTATTAGCGATGGCAGACGTTTATTGAAGGAATTGGTTTTACCTAAAAATGACATGGGTTCATATGAGCGTATTGCTTTGAAAGAACTTGGTAAACGCAGACCTACTAATGTATTGGAAGATATGTTGTATGGTGAATCTGATTGGAGTGGTTCATCTACTAGTTTGAGTTCTTTGAGTTCAAATAGTTCTAGGTTATCTAATTCTAGTATGTCTTCTAATGGTAGTTTTAAATGGAATTATCATTCTGATTATCAACCTGTTCCTACTACTGATTTACCGGATTATTTGCGATTGAAAAGAACTAAATTTGAGCCATTGTTTAAGCCACAGGATATTCCTGTTTTGAAAGCTGGAGATGTTTCTAGAAAGGTTGGTCGGTATGAGTTAATGAAACCTAATATAATTCCAATTGATTATAATTTTTTACCTAATATGGGTACCAAGGTGTATGCTGGGATTGATACTGCTATAAAAGCTTTGGATGATAATTTTTTTTCTTTTAATCCTGCGTTTCTAAATGGTATTGAGGATAGAAAGAAAGAAACTTCGTTCATCCAAGCGGAAGAAAAGGGTGGTCTCATCGAGGTTTTCATTCAACTAATGGCGGAGCAACCACCGAATCGGGAGCCATCCGCGTCACCAGATTTCGTTATAGAAAGAGGATTTGATCCTTCTCATGGTTATTATGACGAGTTTACAATTGAGAAAAGTTTATATTTTTATTGCAGTGTTACTTCTGGTTCTGTTAATGATATATATTATTTTCCTGTTTCTTATCCTAATTTATGGGCTGATATAGACCAATATTTTCCTGTTGCTGATGGTATATTTTATGTCGATAAAAAGGTGTCTTGTGAGGTGTTGGATGTTCGTGTTGAAAATCAGTTAAAGACTTCTCAGAATACTGTTGTACCGTTGGAGATGTCAAATATTGGTATTAGATTTTTTGATGTGGAGGGTGATCAAATGATTACTGATAATATTTATCCGCTTTTTGATGTTGCTGATTGGAAGAAAATTCAAGATATGAAATTAAAGAGTAATGATAAGAAACCAGCTCCTTTGCCTACGTTGAAGCTTTATGAAGATTCTATATTTTTTGATGATAAAGATGGTAAACCTGTTAATACGCGATTTTCTAATGTTATTAGTACTAAAGATCCTAGGTTTAAAGAAAGAAATAATGTTGCTGAAAAAGTTATTTATTATTCTGAATGGATAAATGACATTGGGTTGCGTAAACCTATAAAGTTGTTGTTCAATGATCCTAATTCTGTTCGCAAATTTAAGTTGGTTAATACTCAGGGTAATTCTTGTGGACAATTTGTTCAATCTGATCAAAGTTTATCTGTTCAGAAAAAGGAGGGTTTTTTTGATGAAAGTTGGAATGTATTGAATACTTACCCTGTTGATTATAGATTTGGTCATATAGAGATGGCTCATCATGGTTTGAAAAACTTGGTTGCTCGTAGTATTATTAGTGTTAATGACAATAGACGTAAGGATGTATTATATCCTGTTGGTTTGCATAGGTGTTATTGGCAAGATACTGGTGAAAAAGAATATGCTGCTGGTAATTTGGATTGTGTTTTTGCTGCTATAACCCCTTATTGTACTGATTCTAAAGAACCATTTGGTAATGAACAGTGTTTTGATACTTTTTTGCAACCTTATTCTGAGTTTGATAGAAGTTCTGTTTTATGGAAAAATAGACAGAATTACGATTGTATTGCTGGTGATACATTTGTTGAAAGTACTTGTAATACCTATTGGAATAATTTGCCTAATGTTATGCCTTTTTCTGGTAATAAAAATTGTAAAATGTTAATGTTTTGTGTTGATCCTGCTTATTCTGAAGGTGAAATTTTGCCTACTACTGTTAGAGGAAGAATTCGATTAACTCATACTGTTCAAGTTTATAAGAGAGAATGGGTTTTTGATAGAATGAAGTTAAATCCCCCTGATCCTAATTATACACGAGCTAAACAGGTGCAATGTAAATTTGGTTCTGATTCTACTTTTATTACTACTACAATGCCTACTCCGTTTGTTAAGGGCAATCCTCAATTGACTTTTTTGAATTGTTATCAAAAGGTTTTTTTACCTTCCTTTTCAACAATGTTTATTGGAGTTGTGAATGACGATGTTGATGAAGAGCCGTTAAATAAACGATTTAAAGTTTAAAATTGTATTTCATTTAAATGTTTTTTAAATACATCATCTGTTTTTACATTGTTTTGTTTTCGTGCTTTTGATAAAATAAAAAGTAATTCGGGATTAAGCTTAGCGTATTCACTTAACTCTTCCTCCTTTATCCAATCAAATAAAGGTTTCCCTAAAAAGAGGATGACGCAGCGATTTTCAAAAGCTTTATACTCATTTGAATGCCATTTGAGTATATCTTCTTTTGTTTCGCTGTTCATGGTTATGATTACGGGATGTGGATCAACTGGCAGAGGATCTTTGTATTTTATATCAGTAGTTAGTGTTGGAGCTCCTTCTAGCAACTGTTTCATTAACTGTACCACCCCAGCATGCTCAAAAACAAATTCATCACATCTGTAGACGATACAGTTAATTAGATTTTGTAGTAAAAATTGCGAAGGGTTTTGAGTCATTGGGCAATTCCAATAACCTATTTCATACGGTTTGAATCCCGCATAAAGTAGGTTAGCGAAAAATGACTTTCCTCCATCAGATGTTCCACATAAGATTAATCCCTTTTTTTTAAAATTTTCATTAAATAAAAAACGTGCTAAAAGTGTTATTAATCTATTTACAGTGATACAATTTTGCTGTGCAATATTGCGCAAAATATAAATGACCGCGCCAAGTCTGCTTTTGTCCGTGCATTCTACTATCCGTGTTAAAATTACATTTGAATCACCGTATTGTAGATAATTTTGTCTAAATATGGTTTTTTTTAATGGATCTAATTCTCCCGAGGACATATTTCGTTCTAGGAGTCTTAGATTATTATCTTCTTTTAATTTTAAGTCATACTGTCTGCTGTTCATAATTTTTTGATTAACTAAATAATCTATGAACTGCTCTCTAGCTTGACTTCTTTTTGACTTTCTTTCAGTGCGTATTATATTTATAGGTAAAGGTGCATCTTTTAAAGTTAAATTATTAATAATTTTATCAAACAATTCTTTCAAAGTATTTAAGCACATTATGGTAGTAATTGCTGCCATTAATGTGCTTAATTTCAACTGAAAACAAGCATGTTTCACAATTCGATCCGTACCTTCTGTTGTTGATGACATTACATCCTCTGCACCCGAATCGTCGTGATCTGAATAGTTTTCTTCTGATGTTAAGGGACTGGTTATCGAAGTTTCGTTCTGCTGCATTGAGAACGGGAACCGCAAGTAGGTAGTGCGTGTGTTTTGCCCCATCGAATTTGCTAGGTTTTCCGTCTCCGTATTCACATTTGATATGGGTCCTTGTTTTGAGTGGAAGATATGTTGTTGTATTTGTTGTGTGGTCGTACCATATTGCTTCGTTCGGGTCCCCTTTGATTGTTGTGTGCAATAAATCAAAGCCTCTTGTAAGTCCTGTGTTAAAAATAAACAATTCCTAAAGACAGGGTTAATATTGTAATTATTATTATTATGTTTATTTTCTTACTGATTTGTCAAGTTCCATATCTTGTGCATCCATTATTTGTTTCAAGGTGTTTGTTGCTTCTGTTTCTTCGTTTATCATTTGTTCTTCCTCTTCTTCTTCGTCCGAAATTTCAATTATGTTTTTTTGTTTCATCGGTGTTTGTTCTATAGCTTTAGCCATTGCTGACGTGCATTGATGGTCATTATCAGGTTCTAAGAGGTTGTCTAACTCACTATCTGTTAGCGGCTTTAATTCTTGTGCTTCTTTTGCATATTTGTTAGCTTCTTTAGGGTCGTCAACTGTATAAGATAGTTGCATTAATATCTCGTAGGCGTCAGCTTGTCCGTGACTGCTGTTCAGCATTTGTTTTAATTCATTTATATGTCGTTGTTTTGCTGCTGATACTTCTTTTGGTAGTTCTTTGGTTAAACTTCTTTTTACTGATTTTGTTTTAGGCATTTTGATATAGTTTCTAGTTACTTGTTACTAGGAGCGTCTATTGCTGAATTATGAGTTATTTTATGAGTTTTACTTTATATACTAACGGATTAATGGATTACGTTAATCTTTTTTCCTATTGGTTGAAAACCGGTTTATACCAGATAATACGAAATATTTACAAATTCTTCCCGCTCCACCCGACCGACCATCCGGGCCGCCGAATTACTATGAGATTCAATTTTCACATGGGGGACGACTTTTATTTTCAAATTCCACCAGGCTTTAATCCCAATGGACCGCAATTTAGTAATAAAAAGGTTAATCCTAATAAATCATTGAAAGTTGCTCCTGGATGGGACAATCAAATATTTGGTGTAAATGAAAAGAATTTTAAAGATCCTAAAACTGCTCGCATTGTTGAAAGTGTTGTTACTGGTTTGACTGGTGCTTTAAATCCTAAGAGTGTTTTAAGTGCTGGTACTTCTGTAAAGAACATTTTTAGTAATGTCAAAATCCCTAGTATTACCGATGGCAGACGTTTATTGAAGGAATTGGTTTTACCTAAAAATGACATGGGTTCATATGAGCGTATTGCTTTGAAAGAACTTGGTAAACGCAGACCTACTAATGTATTGGAAGATATTTTGTATGGTGAATCTGATTGGAGTGGTTCATCTACTAGTTTGAGTTCTTTGAGTTCAAATAGTTCTAGGTTATCTAATTCTAGTATGTCTTCTAATGGTAGTTTTAAATGGAATTATCATTCTGATTATCAACCTGTTCCTACTACTGATTTACCGGATTATTTGCGATTGAAAAGAACTAAATTTGAGCCATTGTTTAAGCCACAGGATATTCCTGTTTTGAAAGCTGGAGATGTTTCTAGAAAGGTTGGTCGGTATGAGTTAATGAAACCTAATATAATTCCAATTGATTATAATTTTTTACCTAATATGGGTACCAAGGTGTATGCTGGGATTGATACTGCTATAAAAGCTTTGGATGATAATTTTTTTTCTTTTAACCCTGCGTTTCTAAATGGTGTTGAGGATAGAAAGAAAGTATCTTCAGAAGTTAAAAAGAAACTTCGTTCATCCAAGCGGAAGAAAAGGGTGGTCTCATCGAGGTTTTCATTCAACTAATGGCGGAGCAACCACCGAATCGGGAGCCATCCGCGTCACCAGATTTCGTTATAGAAAGAGGATTTGATCCTTCTCATGGTTATTATGACGAGTTTACAATTGAGAAAAGTTTATATTTTTATTGCAGTGTTACTTCTGGTTCTGTTAATGATATATATTATTTTCCTGTTTCTTATCCTAATTTATGGGCTGATATAGACCAATATTTTCCTGTTGCTGATGGTATATTTTATGTCGATAAAAAGGTGTCTTGTGAGGTGTTGGATGTTCGTGTTGAAAATCAGTTAAAGACTTCTCAGAATACTGTTGTACCGTTGGAGATGTCAAATATTGGTATTAGATTTTTTGATGTGGAGGGTGATCAAATGATTACTGATAATATTTATCCGCTTTTTGATGTTGCTGATTGGAAGAAAATTCAAGATATGAAATTAAAGAGTAATGATAAGAAACCAGCTCCTTTGCCTACGTTGAAGCTTTATGAAGATTCTATATTTTTTGATGATAAAGATGGTAAACCTGTTAATACGCGATTTTCTAATGTTATTAGTACTAAAGATCCTAGGTTTAAAGAAAGAAATAATGTTGCTGAAAAAGTTATTTATTATTCTGAATGGATAAATGACATTGGGTTGCGTAAACCTATAAAGTTGTTGTTCAATGATCCTAATTCTGTTCGCAAATTTAAGTTGGTTAATACTCAGGGTAATTCTTGTGGACAATTTGTTCAATCTGATCAAAGTTTATCTGTTCAGAAAAAGGAGGGTTTTTTTGATGAAAGTTGGAATGTATTGAATACTTACCCTGTTGATTATAGATTTGGTCATATAGAGATGGCTCATCATGGTTTGAAAAACTTGGTTGCTCGTAGTATTATTAGTGTTAATGACAATAGACGTAAGGATGTATTATATCCTGTTGGTTTGCATAGGTGTTATTGGCAAGATACTGGTGAAAAAGAATATGCTGCTGGTAATTTGGATTGTGTTTTTGCTGCTATAACCCCTTATTGTACTGATTCTAAAGAACCATTTGGTAATGAACAGTGTTTTGATACTTTTTTGCAACCTTATTCTGAGTTTGATAGAAGTTCTGTTTTATGGAAAAATAGACAGAATTACGATTGTATTGCTGGTGATACATTTGTTGAAAGTACTTGTAATACCTATTGGAATAATTTGCCTAATGTTATGCCTTTTTCTGGTAATAAAAATTGTAAAATGTTAATGTTTTGTGTTGATCCTGCTTATTCTGAAGGTGAAATTTTGCCTACTACTGTTAGAGGAAGAATTCGATTAACTCATACTGTTCAAGTTTATAAGAGAGAATGGGTTTTTGATAGAATGAAGTTAAATCCCCCTGATCCTAATTATACACGAGCTAAACAGGTGCAATGTAAATTTGGTTCTGATTCTACTTTTATTACTACTACAATGCCTACTCCGTTTGTTAAGGGCAATCCTCAATTGACTTTTTTGAATTGTTATCAAAAGGTTTTTTTACCTTCCTTTTCAACAATGTTTATTGGAGTTGTGAATGACGATGTTGATGAAGAGCCGTTAAATAAACGATTTAAAGTTTAAAATTGTATTTCATTTAAATGTTTTTTAAATACATCATCTGTTTTTACATTGTTTTGTTTTCGTGCTTTTGATAAAATAAAAAGTAATTCGGGATTAAGCTTAGCGTATTCACTTAACTCTTCCTCCTTTATCCAATCAAATAAAGGTTTCCCTAAAAAGAGGATGACGCAGCGATTTTCAAAAGCTTTATACTCATTTGAATGCCATTTGAGTATATCTTCTTTTGTTTCGCTGTTCATGGTTATGATTACGGGATGTGGATCAACTGGCAGAGGATCTTTGTATTTTATATCAGTAGTTAGTGTTGGAGCTCCTTCTAGCAACTGTTTCATTAACTGTACCACCCCAGCATGCTCAAAAACAAATTCATCACATCTGTAGACGATACAGTTAATTAGATTTTGTAGTAAAAATTGCGAAGGGTTTTGAGTCATTGGGCAATTCCAATAACCTATTTCATACGGTTTGAATCCCGCATAAAGTAGGTTAGCGAAAAATGACTTTCCTCCATCAGATGTTCCACATAAGATTAATCCCTTTTTTTTAAAATTTTCATTAAATAAAAAACGTGCTAAAAGTGTTATTAATCTATTTACAGTGATACAATTTTGCTGTGCAATATTGCGCAAAATATAAATGACCGCGCCAAGTCTGCTTTTGTCCGTGCATTCTACTATCCGTGTTAAAATTACATTTGAATCACCGTATTGTAGATAATTTTGTCTAAATATGGTTTTTTTTAATGGATCTAATTCTCCCGAGGACATATTTCGTTCTAGGAGTCTTAGATTATTATCTTCTTTTAATTTTAAGTCATACTGTCTGCTGTTCATAATTTTTTGATTAACTAAATAATCTATGAACTGCTCTCTAGCTTGACTTCTTTTTGACTTTCTTTCAGTGCGTATTATATTTATAGGTAAAGGTGCATCTTTTAAAGTTAAATTATTAATAATTTTATCAAACAATTCTTTCAAAGTATTTAAGCACATTATGGTAGTAATTGCTGCCATTAATGTGCTTAATTTCAACTGAAAACAAGCATGTTTCACAATTCGATCCGTACCTTCTGTTGTTGATGACATTACATCCTCTGCACCCGAATCGTCGTGATCTGAATAGTTTTCTTCTGATGTTAAGGGACTGGCTATCGAAGTTTCGTTCTGCTGCATTGAGAACGGGAACCGCAAGTAGGTAGTGCGTGTGTTTTGCCCCATCGAATTTGCTAGGTTTTCCGTCTCCGTATTCACATTTGATATGGGTCCTTGTTTTGAGTGGAAGATATGTTGTTGTATTTGTTGTGTGGTCGTACCATATTGCTTCGTTCGGGTCCCCTTTGATTGTTGTGTGCAATAAATCAAAGCCTCTTGTAAGTCCTGTGTTAAAAATAAACAATTCCTAAAGACAGGGTTAATATTGTAATTATTATTATTATGTTTATTTTCTTACTGATTTGTCAAGTTCCATATCTTGTGCATCCATTATTTGTTTCAAGGTGTTTGTTGCTTCTGTTTCTTCGTTTATCATTTGTTCTTCCTCTTCTTCTTCGTCCGAAATTTCAATTATGTTTTTTTGTTTCATCGGTGTTTGTTCTATAGCTTTAGCCATTGCTGACGTGCATTGATGGTCATTATCAGGTTCTAAGAGGTTGTCTAACTCACTATCTGTTAGCGGCTTTAATTCTTGTGCTTCTTTTGCATATTTGTTAGCTTCTTTAGGGTCGTCAACTGTATAAGATAGTTGCATTAATATCTCGTAGGCGTCAGCTTGTCCGTGACTGCTGTTCAGCATTTGTTTTAATTCATTTATGTCGTTGTTTTGCTGCTGATACTTCTTTTGGTAGTTCTTTGGTTAAACTTCTTTTTACTGATTTTGTTTTAGGCATTTTGATATAGTTTCTAGTTACTTGTTACTAGGAGCGTCTATTGCTGAATTATGAGTTATTTTATGAGTTTTACTTTATATACTAACGGATTAATGGATTACGTTAATCTTTTTTCCTATTGGTTGAAAACCGGTTTATACCAGATAATACGAAATATTTACAAATTCTTCCCGCTCCACCCGACCGACCATCCGGGCCGCCGAATTACTATGAGATTCAATTTTCACATGGGGGACGACTTTTATTTTCAAATTCCACCAGGCTTTAATCCCAATGGACCGCAATTTAGTAATAAAAAGGTTAATCCTAATAAATCATTGAAAGTTGCTCCTGGATGGGACAATCAAATATTTGGTGTAAATGAAAAGAATTTTAAAGATCCTAAAACTGCTCGCATTGTTGAAAGTGTTGTTACTGGTTTGACTGGTGCTTTAAATCCTAAGAGTGTTTTAAGTGCTGGTACTTCTGTAAAGAACATTTTTAGTAATGTCAAAATCCCTAGTATTACCGATGGCAGACGTTTATTGAAGGAATTGGTTTTACCTAAAAATGACATGGGTTCATATGAGCGTATTGCTTTGAAAGAACTTGGTAAACGCAGACCTACTAATGTATTGGAAGATATTTTGTATGGTGAATCTGATTGGAGTGGTTCATCTACTAGTTTGAGTTCTTTGAGTTCAAATAGTTCTAGGTTATCTAATTCTAGTATGTCTTCTAATGGTAGTTTTAAATGGAATTATCATTCTGATTATCAACCTGTTCCTACTACTGATTTACCGGATTATTTGCGATTGAAAAGAACTAAATTTGAGCCATTGTTTAAGCCACAGGATATTCCTGTTTTGAAAGCTGGAGATGTTTCTAGAAAGGTTGGTCGGTATGAGTTAATGAAACCTAATATAATTCCAATTGATTATAATTTTTTACCTAATATGGGTACCAAGGTGTATGCTGGGATTGATACTGCTATAAAAGCTTTGGATGATAATTTTTTTTCTTTTAACCCTGCGTTTCTAAATGGTGTTGAGGATAGAAAGAAAGTATCTTCAGAAGTTAAAAAGAAACTTCGTTCATCCAAGCGGAAGAAAAGGGTGGTCTCATCGAGGTTTTCATTCAACTAATGGCGGAGCAACCACCGAATCGGGAGCCATCCGCGTCACCAGATTTCGTTATAGAAAGAGGATTTGATCCTTCTCATGGTTATTATGACGAGTTTACAATTGAGAAAAGTTTATATTTTTATTGCAGTGTTACTTCTGGTTCTGTTAATGATATATATTATTTTCCTGTTTCTTATCCTAATTTATGGGCTGATATAGACCAATATTTTCCTGTTGCTGATGGTATATTTTATGTCGATAAAAAGGTGTCTTGTGAGGTGTTGGATGTTCGTGTTGAAAATCAGTTAAAGACTTCTCAGAATACTGTTGTACCGTTGGAGATGTCAAATATTGGTATTAGATTTTTTGATGTGGAGGGTGATCAAATGATTACTGATAATATTTATCCGCTTTTTGATGTTGCTGATTGGAAGAAAATTCAAGATATGAAATTAAAGAGTAATGATAAGAAACCAGCTCCTTTGCCTACGTTGAAGCTTTATGAAGATTCTATATTTTTTGATGATAAAGATGGTAAACCTGTTAATACGCGATTTTCTAATGTTATTAGTACTAAAGATCCTAGGTTTAAAGAAAGAAATAATGTTGCTGAAAAAGTTATTTATTATTCTGAATGGATAAATGACATTGGGTTGCGTAAACCTATAAAGTTGTTGTTCAATGATCCTAATTCTGTTCGCAAATTTAAGTTGGTTAATACTCAGGGTAATTCTTGTGGACAATTTGTTCAATCTGATCAAAGTTTATCTGTTCAGAAAAAGGAGGGTTTTTTTGATGAAAGTTGGAATGTATTGAATACTTACCCTGTTGATTATAGATTTGGTCATATAGAGATGGCTCATCATGGTTTGAAAAACTTGGTTGCTCGTAGTATTATTAGTGTTAATGACAATAGACGTAAGGATGTATTATATCCTGTTGGTTTGCATAGGTGTTATTGGCAAGATACTGGTGAAAAAGAATATGCTGCTGGTAATTTGGATTGTGTTTTTGCTGCTATAACCCCTTATTGTACTGATTCTAAAGAACCATTTGGTAATGAACAGTGTTTTGATACTTTTTTGCAACCTTATTCTGAGTTTGATAGAAGTTCTGTTTTATGGAAAAATAGACAGAATTACGATTGTATTGCTGGTGATACATTTGTTGAAAGTACTTGTAATACCTATTGGAATAATTTGCCTAATGTTATGCCTTTTTCTGGTAATAAAAATTGTAAAATGTTAATGTTTTGTGTTGATCCTGCTTATTCTGAAGGTGAAATTTTGCCTACTACTGTTAGAGGAAGAATTCGATTAACTCATACTGTTCAAGTTTATAAGAGAGAATGGGTTTTTGATAGAATGAAGTTAAATCCCCCTGATCCTAATTATACACGAGCTAAACAGGTGCAATGTAAATTTGGTTCTGATTCTACTTTTATTACTACTACAATGCCTACTCCGTTTGTTAAGGGCAATCCTCAATTGACTTTTTTGAATTGTTATCAAAAGGTTTTTTTACCTTCCTTTTCAACAATGTTTATTGGAGTTGTGAATGACGATGTTGATGAAGAGCCGTTAAATAAACGATTTAAAGTTTAAAATTGTATTTCATTTAAATGTTTTTTAAATACATCATCTGTTTTTACATTGTTTTGTTTTCGTGCTTTTGATAAAATAAAAAGTAATTCGGGATTAAGCTTAGCGTATTCACTTAACTCTTCCTCCTTTATCCAATCAAATAAAGGTTTCCCTAAAAAGAGGATGACGCAGCGATTTTCAAAAGCTTTATACTCATTTGAATGCCATTTGAGTATATCTTCTTTTGTTTCGCTGTTCATGGTTATGATTACGGGATGTGGATCAACTGGCAGAGGATCTTTGTATTTTATATCAGTAGTTAGTGTTGGAGCTCCTTCTAGCAACTGTTTCATTAACTGTACCACCCCAGCATGCTCAAAAACAAATTCATCACATCTGTAGACGATACAGTTAATTAGATTTTGTAGTAAAAATTGCGAAGGGTTTTGAGTCATTGGGCAATTCCAATAACCTATTTCATACGGTTTGAATCCCGCATAAAGTAGGTTAGCGAAAAATGACTTTCCTCCATCAGATGTTCCACATAAGATTAATCCCTTTTTTTTAAAATTTTCATTAAATAAAAAACGTGCTAAAAGTGTTATTAATCTATTTACAGTGATACAATTTTGCTGTGCAATATTGCGCAAAATATAAATGACCGCGCCAAGTCTGCTTTTGTCCGTGCATTCTACTATCCGTGTTAAAATTACATTTGAATCACCGTATTGTAGATAATTTTGTCTAAATATGGTTTTTTTTAATGGATCTAATTCTCCCGAGGACATATTTCGTTCTAGGAGTCTTAGATTATTATCTTCTTTTAATTTTAAGTCATACTGTCTGCTGTTCATAATTTTTTGATTAACTAAATAATCTATGAACTGCTCTCTAGCTTGACTTCTTTTTGACTTTCTTTCAGTGCGTATTATATTTATAGGTAAAGGTGCATCTTTTAAAGTTAAATTATTAATAATTTTATCAAACAATTCTTTCAAAGTATTTAAGCACATTATGGTAGTAATTGCTGCCATTAATGTGCTTAATTTCAACTGAAAACAAGCATGTTTCACAATTCGATCCGTACCTTCTGTTGTTGATGACATTACATCCTCTGCACCCGAATCGTCGTGATCTGAATAGTTTTCTTCTGATGTTAAGGGACTGGCTATCGAAGTTTCGTTCTGCTGCATTGAGAACGGGAACCGCAAGTAGGTAGTGCGTGTGTTTTGCCCCATCGAATTTGCTAGGTTTTCCGTCTCCGTATTCACATTTGATATGGGTCCTTGTTTTGAGTGGAAGATATGTTGTTGTATTTGTTGTGTGGTCGTACCATATTGCTTCGTTCGGGTCCCCTTTGATTGTTGTGTGCAATAAATCAAAGCCTCTTGTAAGTCCTGTGTTAAAAATAAACAATTCCTAAAGACAGGGTTAATATTGTAATTATTATTATTATGTTTATTTTCTTACTGATTTGTCAAGTTCCATATCTTGTGCATCCATTATTTGTTTCAAGGTGTTTGTTGCTTCTGTTTCTTCGTTTATCATTTGTTCTTCCTCTTCTTCTTCGTCCGAAATTTCAATTATGTTTTTTTGTTTCATCGGTGTTTGTTCTATAGCTTTAGCCATTGCTGACGTGCATTGATGGTCATTATCAGGTTCTAAGAGGTTGTCTAACTCACTATCTGTTAGCGGCTTTAATTCTTGTGCTTCTTTTGCATATTTGTTAGCTTCTTTAGGGTCGTCAACTGTATAAGATAGTTGCATTAATATCTCGTAGGCGTCAGCTTGTCCGTGACTGCTGTTCAGCATTTGTTTTAATTCATTTATATGTCGTTGTTTTGCTGCTGATACTTCTTTTGGTAGTTCTTTGGTTAAACTTCTTTTTACTGATTTTGTTTTAGGCATTTTGATATAGTTTCTAGTTACTTGTTACTAGGAGCGTCTATTGCTGAATTATGAGTTATTTTATGAGTTTTACTTTATATACTAACGGATTAATGGATTACGTTAATCTTTTTTCCTATTGGTTGAAAACCGGTTTATACCAGATAATACGAAATATTTACAAATTCTTCCCGCTCCACCCGACCGACCATCCGGGCCGCCGAATTACTATGAGATTCAATTTTCACATGGGGGACGACTTTTATTTTCAAATTCCACCAGGCTTTAATCCCAATGGACCGCAATTTAGTAATAAAAAGGTTAATCCTAATAAATCATTGAAAGTTGCTCCTGGATGGGACAATCAAATATTTGGTGTAAATGAAAAGAATTTTAAAGATCCTAAAACTGCTCGCATTGTTGAAAGTGTTGTTACTGGTTTGACTGGTGCTTTAAATCCTAAGAGTGTTTTAAGTGCTGGTACTTCTGTAAAGAACATTTTTAGTAATGTCAAAATCCCTAGTATTACCGATGGCAGACGTTTATTGAAGGAATTGGTTTTACCTAAAAATGACATGGGTTCATATGAGCGTATTGCTTTGAAAGAACTTGGTAAACGCAGACCTACTAATGTATTGGAAGATATTTTGTATGGTGAATCTGATTGGAGTGGTTCATCTACTAGTTTGAGTTCTTTGAGTTCAAATAGTTCTAGGTTATCTAATTCTAGTATGTCTTCTAATGGTAGTTTTAAATGGAATTATCATTCTGATTATCAACCTGTTCCTACTACTGATTTACCGGATTATTTGCGATTGAAAAGAACTAAATTTGAGCCATTGTTTAAGCCACAGGATATTCCTGTTTTGAAAGCTGGAGATGTTTCTAGAAAGGTTGGTCGGTATGAGTTAATGAAACCTAATATAATTCCAATTGATTATAATTTTTTACCTAATATGGGTACCAAGGTGTATGCTGGGATTGATACTGCTATAAATTGTACTGATTCTAAAGAACCATTTGGTAATGAACAGTGTTTTGATACTTTTTTGCAACCTTATTCTGAATTTGATCGTAGTGCTGTGTTGTGGAAAAATAGACTAAATTATGATTGTATAGCCGGTGATACATTTGTTGAAAGTACTAATAATACTTATTGGAATAATTTACCTAATGTAATGCCGTTTTCAGGTAATAAGAATTGTAAAATGTTAATGTTTTGTGTTGATCCTGCTTATTCTGAAGGTGAAATATTACCTACTACTGTTAGAGGTAGATTGAGATTAACTCATACTATTCAAGTTTATAAAAGGGAATGGGTATTTGATCGAATGAAGTTAAATCCTCCTGATCCTAATTATACTAGGGCGAAACAGGTGCAGTGTAAATTTGGTTCAGATTCAACTTTTATTACCACTACTATGCCTACTCCTTTTGTAAAGGGTAATCCGCAATTGACATTTTTGAATTGTTATCAAAAGGTATTTTTACCGGCGTTTACTACAATTTTTATTGGAGTTGTTAACGACGATGAAGGGGATGCCGAGCCATTAAGTAAACGATTGAAAATTTAATAGTGTATTTCATTTATATGTTTTTTAAATACATCAGCTGTTATTACATTTGTTTCTTTTCTTGCTTTAGATAGTATAAAAAGTAATTCGGGGTTAAGCTTAGCGTATTCACTTAACTCTTCCTCCTTTATCCAATCAAATAAAGGTTTCCCTAAAAAGAGGATGACGCAGCGATTTTCAAAAGCTTTATACTCATTTGAATGCCATTTGAGTATATCTTCTTTTGTTTCGCTGTTCATGGTTATGATTACTGGATGTGGATCAACTGGCAGAGGTTCTTTGTATTTTATATCTGTAGTTAAAGTTGGAGCCCCTTCTAGCAATTGTTTCATTAACTGTACAACCCCAGCATGCTCAAAAACGAATTCATCACATCTGTAGACTATACAGTTAACTAGGTTTTGTAATAAAAATTGCGAAGGGTTTTGTGTCAATGGGCAATTCCAGTAACCTATTTCATACGGTTTGAATCCCGCATAAAGTAGGTTAGCGAAGAATGACTTTCCTCCGTCAGATGTTCCACATAAGATTAACCCCTTTTTTTTAAAATTTTCATTAAATAAAAATCGTGCTAAAAGTGTTATTATTCTATTTACAGTTATACAATTTTGCTGTGCTATATTGCGCAAAATATAAATGACCGCGCCATGTCTGCTTTTATCTTTGCATTCTACTATTCTTGTTAAAATTACATTAGAATCACCGTATTGTAGATAATTTTGTCTAAATATAGTTTTTTTTAGTGGATCTAATTCTCCTGAGGACATATTTCGTTCTAGGAGTCTTAGATTATTATCTTCTTTTAATTTTAAGTCGTACTGTCGGCTGTTCATAATTTTTTGATTAACTAAGTAATCTATGAACTGCTCTCTAGCTTGACTTCTTTTTGATTTCCTTTCTGTGCGGATTATATTAACTGGTAATGGTGCATTTTTTAATTTTAAATTGTTATTTTTTTTATTAAATAATTCTTTCAAAGTACTTAAGCACATTATGGTAGTAATTGCTGCCATTAATGTGCTTAATTTCAACTGAAAACTTGCATGTCTCACAATTTGATCCATACCTTCGGTTGTTGATGACATTGCATCCTCTGCACCCGAATCTCCTTGATCTGAACAATTTTCTTCTGATATTGAGTGATTGGTTGTCAAAGTTTCGTTCTGCAGCATTGAGAACGGGAACTGCAAGAAGGTAGTGTGTGTGTTTGGAACCGTCAAATCTACTTGGTTTTCCATCACCGTATTCGCATTTGAGATGTGTTCTTGTCTTGAGTGGTAGGTACGTTGTTGTGTTGGTTGTGTGATCGTACCAAATCGCATCATTTGGTTCTCCTTTGATCGTTGCGTGCAATAGATCAAAGCCTCTCGTAAGTCCTGTATTGAAAATAAATAACTCCTAAACAGACCGTTAAGCGAATGAAATTCATTAATTAATATGTTTTAAATTCTTACTGATTTATCTAGTTCCATGTCTTGTGCATCCATAATTTCTTTTAGTGTGTTTGTTGCTTCATTTGCTTCGTTAATCATTTCTTCTTCTTGATCTTCTTCATCGGATATTTCAATTATATTTTTTTGTTTTATTGGTGTTTGGTCAATTGATGTAGCCATGGCTGATGTACATTGGTGTTCGCTATCTGGTTCTAATAAGTTATCTAATTCACTGTCAGTTAATGGTTTTATTGCTTGAGCTTCTTGTGCGTATTTGTTTGCTTCTTTTGGATCATCAACGGTATAAGAAAGTTGCATCAATATTTCGTATGCATCTGCTTGTCCATGACTACTATTTAGCATTTGTTTTAGTTCATTGATGTGTCTTTGTTTTGCTGCAGATATTTCTTTAGGTAGCTCTTTGTTTAAATTTCTTTTAACTGATTTTGTCTTTGGCATTTTAAAATGATATAGATTTTTATTACTTGTTGATTGGAGCGTGTTTAGCTGAATTATGAGGTTTTTGATGTGTTTTGTCTATTTATACGTATGGATTAAAGGATTACGTTAATCTTTTTTCCTATTGGTTAAAAACCGGTTTAAACCTGTTAATACGAAATATTTACAAATTCTTCCCGCTCCACCCGACCGACCATCCGGGCCGCCGAGTCACTATGAGATCTCATAGTAATTCGGCGGCCCGGATGGTCGGTCGGGTGGAGCGGGAAGAATTTGTAAATATTTCGTATTATCTGGTTTAAACCGGTTTTCCACCAATTGAAAAAAGGATTAATTTAATCCATTAATCCGTCAGTATAAATTGAAAAAACATTTAAAAAAGTCATAAGTCAGCTAACCACGCTCCTACAAACATAAGAAGAAAAAGCTATACCAATTTAAAATGCCAAAAACAAAATCAGTTAAACGAATTGTTAACAAACAAATATCAAAAGAAGTAGCAATGGCAAAGCAAAAGCATGGTACTATATATATGGAGAGCTCTCCCTGTTTTAGTTTGTATAACATATAGCTCTCATATCTATATAATATCTATATTATCATTCTATATCTATATAATCATATTATCATTCTATATAGTGGATGGTTTGCTCTAGTGTGAACCATCTAATACCATATAAGAGAGCTCTCTAGAGAGCTCTCTATATATATAGTACCATATATCCCATGGTCGCTCTCCCTGTTTTAGTTTGTATAACATATAGTTTTATTATGTTGTATATGTATACAATTGTAATATTTATATAATTTAGTATATGTTTTAGTTTGTATATAATATAGTTGTGTTATAATACAACCATAAGGTATTATAGTATAGATATATCCTATAGTTTTGTAGTATGACAATAAATAGTTATTGAGATAACTTAATGATATATATGAGAGTTATTAAGATAACTTAATGATTATATATGATATATCCATATTAGTATGAATATTTCATATAGATTTGTAGTAAGCCAATAACTTAGTAAGTAAGTTAAGTTACCTTAATAGCTATTTATTGTCATATTACAAAACTATATGATATATCCATACTATATTAACTTATGGTTGGATTATAATACAACTATATTATATACAATACTATACAAATACTATATACAAATCTATATACAATAATATTATTGAAGTATATACTTTATACTCTTGTCTCTCTCTCTCTATTATGTTACTCTCTATTACTATATTACTATAATCTCTCTATTACCTCTAAATATTCTATAAATATTACCTCTCTCTCAGAAAGAGAGAGAGTTAATATTTGTGCTAATATAGATGCAATATTATTTAGGCATTTTATAATATAAACAGAGTAAATGGGGTTTAATGCCCCATAGGGCTTAATACCCCACTTTACCCTACATATAATAATAATGTACAATATTCATCAAAGTCTTTTAGTAATAATATATATTACTAATACATGTACATATATTAAATTTAATATACACATAGATTTTGTTACTATATGTTACTCATACATACACACGTATTTAATATATGTGTATGTGTGAGTAACATCATTGTTACTCATACATTTTTACACACACATTTTATTATAATAAAATATGTGTATATTAAATTTAATATATGTATATATATTAGTTATATCAACACCGTGTTTATCAATAACGTGTTCATTGCGCATAATAATAATATTATTATTAGGTGCAATAAATACGTTATTGATTTAAAATTACTAATTTAGTAATATATACAGAATAATATTATATGATTTTATATAGAATAGCATATTAAATTAGCTATTTGAAATGCTATTTGAAATATTCTAGTTAAAATGGATATTCAAATGATTCAAGAAATTGTATTCCAAAATCAAAATTGGCGAAAGGCTCATCGTGCTGTCCTTAATGATTTTTCAGATGTTGAATGTCGTCAGAAATTTCGTTTACCGTTGCGTAAAATATCTGAGATTGTTAACACTCTACAGGATGATCTGTCTTCAACAACTGGCCAAAACAATTCCATTTTACCAGAAACTAAAGTACTTGTATCTTTAAGGTTTCTAGCAACAGGAAGCTTTCAAAATCCAATAGGTAAGAATTATATTATGTGTATATATTTATATATGTTATTGAAATGTATTTAAAAATACTTAAAAAAAAATAAACATGTTAGCTAATGCTTCACTTAATTGATATTAGTCCAGTGTTTAGATTATAAATGTACGTTCTTTAAGAGACAAAAACCAAACATGATTTTTTAAATTAACAGAACATATTAATTTTTTTAGAATAACTGCAATTTCACAAAACTATGTATTATTTTGTAAGGTTAAAAGTTAAGGTCACACATCTTGTATAAAATCACAGTTTTTATTCAAGAATTTTCCGTAAACATAAACAATTCATAAATTCAATCATAAACTACATCTGAATGAAGCTATGAAAGTTTATTATTTTTTAATTTTAGGCGACACTTCTGAGATGAGCCAGGCTAGCACTAGCCGAATAATCCATCAGTTTTGTGAGTCATTTATGCAACACTACAGCTACCTTGTCAAATGGTACAGTAGTCAAGAAGAAATAACTAAAGTGAAACAAAGTTATTTTGAGGCTTGTGGAGTAAAGGGTCTTTTGGGCCTAATTGATGGTACAATGGTGCCCATCAAAGGAGTCACTGGGGCTGATGAGCCAGCTTTTATTTGCAGGTAAAAAATAGTTTTTAAATGAGCCAAAGTAATCTTTAAATAGGCTTGAGTAGTATACAAATTACTATTAAATAATATGATTGACATTTTTATTTTTTTTTTTATTCAGTATTTATTACTGTAGGATCTAAATGATCATATTGAAGAGTTAAAATTCTAGTTCCTAATTATAGTTATAGTGTAATTATACATTTTAACTTATAAAAATTCGTTCATTTTGCTTATTAATATGTTTTGCTTCATTTTTTAGAAAAGACTATTCAGCTATAAATTGCCAATTTGTTGTCGATTATGATGGACAGTTCAGAGATGTAGTAATTAAATATCCAGGATCATGTCATGATGCTTTTGTTTATTCAAATTCTACTTTAAAACAAACGATGGAAGCTGATCCAGTTGCAGGTTTTCTTTTTGGTGATTCAGGATACGGGTTATCGCCAGTCATGATTACACCATTTAGTCCTGCAATTACCCCTGAAGAAATGTTTTTCAACAAAACCCACTCAAGGGTTCGAAGTAGAATAGAACGTTGTATTGGCAGTCTCAAAAACAGGTGGAGATGTCTACATAAAAGTGGCGGAACTCTTCAATATTCTCCTACCAAGAGCTGTTCGATCATTTATACTTGTGTATTACTTGAGAATATGTGCAATTCATTGGGTTTAGAAGAGCCAGATAATGTAGTAGCTAGCGACGATGCAGTTGGTAACACTGAGATGATAACAGATAATAACAGCACTGAAAATAATAGTAATTTTTATCACGTTGGTCGAAGACAAATCAACCAAATTCGACTTGGTTTAACTAGAAGAAATGATTTGAAAAACTATATGTTTGCCAATAGACATCCCCATGTTTTATAACGTTGTGTTATTAAATAAAACTGTTATTTAAAAAAAAAAAGCTTTCTTTATTTAAGAAATTTAGTGTGTAAAATAAAAATCTTTTTTTAAACTTTAATAATGATATTTATGTCTGTGTTTTTGTGGGATGTCTACGTCTATAAGTTCATATGGGATTGTATAAATTAATTTTTGTTTTATTTTGAAAAGATGTTAAATTAATCAACAAATATAAAATAACATTCAATTTATTAAAACTATAATATTGATTTGATTATTCTAAGATGCTATTAATGTGCAAAGGGTCTTAAAAATTTAGCTTTTGTTTTTAAATCAACATTAGAACAAATTATTTTAAATCAATAATAGAACAGCTATGCTATTCACTTAAGAATTTTTTTTGTTTCATGTTTCATTTTTTGCCATTCGAACATTCGTTTTTAGCTAATGATGAACATTTTTAACTATTATTAGGTAATAAATAAAATTAATAACAAATCAATTTATTAGATAATATGAATTAGATAATGTACATTTATTAATTATTTGAGATTGCTGAAGCGATTTCTTTCAGGGAATTAGTCATCTTTTCAGATGACTCCGCGAGACTTTTTGTTGACTCTGCAATGCATCTTAAGGTGTCGCCAATACTTTCCAAAAGTGGTTGATCAGTTAGAATAGTTGGCTTAAGAGCAGACGCTATTTGCTGTCCGGTTTCAATAATTTGTTGACCAAGCTTGGACATGTTTATCATATAGTTATCTACATTTGATGGCGATAACTTTCGTTTTTTAGAGGACTTTAGTGACTGTTTACACTCGACATTCTAAAATTAAATTTAAATTCGATGTTAAGAAATAAAACAATTTTAAACATAAGTAGTAGTTTATTTATTTTATTTACTTTTGTTGTAAAACAAAAATAATTTAAAGGGAGTGATGCACCTGTTTTGTAAAAATTGGTTCAACAGACGCTTTGTCTTGTATTGTCAAAAACGTAGGAGAACTAGTTGATGCAGTGGAACTTAGCAATTCTTTGGTAATTGAGGATGTATCGTGCAACAATGGTGTCTATAATTCAATATGAGTACTGATTACTGCCAAAAATTGAAAAGAACACTAGGGATCAAAATACAAATAACATATTTTTTGGGAAAATAATATAAAAATACTTTTTTGGACTCTTTTGAACTAGATTGCACTATATTCTCTTTGTAAATCTCATTATCGTTGCAATCTGAAGACTGCATATTGTTGCTAAATTATACAAGTATATATATATATATATATATATATATATATATATATATATATATATATATATATATATATATATTAGCAAATAATAAAAATAAGCAAGAAAATTTATTAAACTACCGCATTGCACAAAAAATAGTTTGCATACTGATCAACCGTTTGTTCCTTTGGCTGTAGTGAAAAACTCCCTGATATCTGTTGAAAAATAAAGTCGTTATTCGATGTGGTAGGACTTTGAAGAGAGTCAATACCTCCAGTGATTCCCTGTAAATATATATGTATATATATATATATATATATATATATATATATATATATATATATATATATATATATATATATATATATTATATATATATATATATATATATATATATCCATATATATTTATATATATATATATATATATCCATATATATATATATCCATATATATATATATATAAAACACACAAAAATTATATTCTTCTAAAATCATTACCATGTATGAAACTTTTGGCATCTTAGACACCATTTGCTGATCAATGGAGTTAAGCTCTTCCAAGCACCCCTCACCCCCGCCAGTCTTGTTTAGACTAGAAATAATCCGTGCTGCTTTTCCCTTGCTTTCAGATTTTTGATCAGATAGCTTCTTTTTACATTGTAGCACTGTGCGGTCTGAACCGACAAGAGAAACCTGGTCTGCAATTTTACTCCATGCATCGTCTTTTGTAAGTTTTGAGATTGCTAAAAATAATTGAAATTTTTTATTAACATTAAAAATGTTTTATCATTATTATATAATATATATCTAAAATAAATCTTTTTTACAAGGAGAAAATTTTCTATCAAGCAATCTCTTATTCTCGTTATACAGCTTGACCAAAAGTCCTATCTGCTCAAGCGTCCAATTTTCAGCTCTTTTTTTAGAATCTTTCGTGATTTCTGACACTAGAGTAAATAATTTCTCAAAAAATTTTAGCATCAACATATTTATCATAATGCCATAATAAAATAAATAAATAAAACGCCATACATAAATTAAAGCACTAAACTACTTTTTTGTACCATTTAATATAAATTTATACTACTATTAATATTAAAAATGATTAGTAAAATATTTAGTAGAAAAAAAGAGCTAATAAAAATAAAAACCTACTTCTAAGCAGCAATATTTATTTATTACTTATGCTACTTTGAAGAACTTTATTTTGTTAACAAAAATAAGTATAATAAATAAAATATAATAAATAAGTCTGCAGATATTTTATAGTAATCAGTAAAGGCATTAAAAATTAATATGTACATTTATAATTTTTAATTATTTCCTTATTAGATCATTTGCTGAGTAAATAGTATATTATTTTAATTTAATTAATCAAGAAAATAGTTAAAGAAACATTTAAAATTTAAATTAAGTACGTGTATTTCCCCAAATAAGGAAGAAATTACTAGAAACATCTCTCTCTCAATCGTTCATTCTCCTTAATTCTCCATCTCATCTTCACTTCCTTTTTTGGGAAAATATACGTTCTTAGTTATATAATTTATATATAACGTTCTTAGGTATAAATAATTATATAATAACTTAGTTATTATATAATTATATATACATGCAGATATAAATATATATAATATATATATATATATATATATATATATATATATATATATGTATGTATATATATATATATATATATATATATGCATATATATATATATATATATATATATATATATATATATGTATGTATATATATTAATATATAAATATATATGTATATATATGTATTTATATATATATATACATATACATATATATATATATATATATATATATATATATATATATATATATATATATATATATATATATATATATATATATATATATATATATATATATAATATTTTTAGTAGATACCTATCAAAACAAAAGAATTTAGTAATACTAACTACTTATTCTATACAAATAGTTTTTAAATATTTGCGTAAGTTTTTGCGTAAGTTTTTGCGTAAATTTTGCGTAACTCATGCGCAACCTTAACTTTACGCAAACGCTACGAAAAAGTTGTGAATACCAAATAGTTACGCAAAAAATAGTTTGCGTAAGTTTTTCATAACTTTTGCTCAGCTACGCAAGAGTTACGGAAAAGTTGTGAATAAGCACCCTGTATACTAGCAGTTGATTGTAAGTAAGACAACTCATTGAGAATCCCAAAAACAATTTTAAGTTTGGATTATCAGATAGCTTCTTTACCAGGTTATATTTCAATAAATTTCCCACAAGTTTGGTAGATAATTCAATATCAGAAATATTATAGAAAGGCAGAAAAATTTTTGTGCAGAATAAGCATTACCAGGTATATGAAGTTTTGAATTTTTCATGTCAATTTGTGAACTCAATTGCCTTTTATGAATATGTACAGGTTTTATGTACTGGCACTCATATAAAACCTTTTGAATATTAAAGTACTTGTTAAAAAGGAAGCCTGTGTGGGTCTTCGGCCTGTATATTAAATTAAAAGTCGTTTTTTTTTTAACATTGATAAATTTTTGTGTGTAGTTAATCTGTTACATCAAATTGTTTAAATTTTTTAATATGGAAATCGTACTCTGAAAAAAAAAAGCATAAATGTTTTTATTTAATTTCAAACATAAATAACATCTACAACAGTATAGTTATAAATATCTGTAACAGTACTTTCATATCAATACATATATACACCTTTGATTAATATATGAATTTATATACATCTATTTAGATACTTAAAAAAATGTACACACAGACATGAATATACATATTTTCCTATGAATGCATAAAAATATACAGTATTGGACAAAACATTTGCAACCAAATAATGCTAATTTAGCTTCTTTATATAAAAGTGCTGCATTTTTTCAATTTAGAGAAATAACTATGTAACTGTTTAGAGACAAAGTTCTTCAAGTTTTATTCATCACAAAGTTCATTATTTGTACACGAAAATTAATAAATCAATCAAAAGTATTAAAAAAAGTTGATTTCCTTCTGGACAAAACAAGTGCAACTCGACAAAATGTTGACCAAGCTTTGTTTCGCTATCAATATTTCGTGGCGAATCCTTTGTTGTCGATCACAGCCTTGCATCTTATTTTTTTATTATTTTAGTTTACATTTCTTACATGTCGTGATTTACATGTAATATAAATATATAAACTTGGAATCTGGAAGAAGATCATATTGATCTTGTCGCCGGAACCATATAAAAAATTACAATATAATTACAATATAACTTTTAGACCATATAATACAGTTTATAACAAAATATTATTCAAAAGATTTGAAAAATAGTTAGAATAACATCTCAAAAATATTTCAATATATAATCCGTTGAAAAAATAATATTCTTTAACTTATTTTTAAAAACAGAAAAAGAGATAGATGAATTTAAATAAGGCTGGACAATTTCATTCCAGAGATAAGGTGCTCGATAATCTATACGAAACTGTTTATGCTTTGTTTGACAAAAGGGTTCTTTTAAATAGTTTTTATTTCGCAAACTATATTTATTCTTTACTTTAAAGGTAAATAGATCTTTAAAAACATTTAATAAATGGTTGTTCACACAACAAAACGTAAAACATAAAGTATTATACAAGTTTAGTTCATAAACGTTTAATAAATTCATATCTTTGAATAAAGATTTTGTGTTTGAAAAACGATTTAAAAAATATATTACTCGCATTGCATGTTTCTGATGGCGGTAAAGACGTTGCAACTTACTTTTACCTGTACTTCCCCAGGCAATATTTGCATAGCTTATATAGCTATGAGTAAATGAGTAGTATAGTTGTTTTAAATTATTTTTATTTAAATAATTTCTGGCCTTATAGAGGATTCCAATACTTTTTGCAACTTTAGTTGATAAATAATTAATATGAGTTTTCCATGTCATATTTTCGTCAAGATAAATACCTAGGAACTTTAAAGCGGAATCTTTTTTTATTTCTACTTCATCAATATAAAGTTTAGGTAAATTATTAGGTAAAAAACGTTTTTTTGTTGAGGAGTGGAAAAGGATCCACTTTGTTTTGTCAATGTTTAAGGTTAGTCTATTGCATTTAAACCAAGTAGAAATTTGTATAAGTTCTTTATTCATATTTAAAAAAAGTTTGCTAATATCTTTGTTAGATAAAAATAAATTAGTATCATCTGCAAACATAATTCTCAATAGGTTCGAGGCCTTATTTAGATCGTTGATGTATACTAAAAAGAGAAGTGGACCAAGGATAGAACCCTGTGGAACACCACATTTTATTTCAATTAATGTTCTATTTTGTAGATCAATAGGAAGCAATTCTTCTCCGTGGTAGACGAATTGCTTTCTATTAGACAAGTAGCTTTTATACCATTTAATCAATTTGCCAGTTATTCCGTTGAATTCAAGTTTTTTAAATAAGATATCATGATTGACTGTATCAAAAGCTTTTGATAAATTGACAAAAACGCCAAGTGTATATTGTGATCTAGCAAAATAATTTGAAACTTCGCGTGTAAACTGATTAATGGCTTGTTCGGTTGAACTATTTTTTTTAAAGCCAAATTGATTTTTATATAGTAAATTATTTGAAATTAGGTAGTTTTATGTTTTTTCGAAGATGATTTTTTCTAAAATTTTCGAAAACGTAGGAAGCATAGAAATAGGACGATAATTATTGATGTTTGATTTTTCTCCACCTTCATGAATAGGAATAACTTTGGCAATTTTTAATAGATCAGGGAAAACCCCTTGTTGTAAAGATATTTTAAAAACTTTAAATAGAATACCGCTCAAATTTTCATAGCAATCTATAATTATGTTCCCGTTTATTCCATCCGCACCGAGTGCTTGGTTTCTTTTTAGGGATTTAAAGGCTCTTTCAAACTCTTCAATTGTTAAATCTAGGGATAAGTCATGGGGAGAAAGTAAATTATTTGGAGTTGTCAAAAAATCATTAAAGGAAATATTTGTAGGAGGAATCCTATCAGCCAACCTGCTTCCAATATCCGAAAGTATTTATTAAATTCTTTTGCTATTTCATTTGGATCATTAACACAAACATTGTTTATTTTAATCATTTTCGGAAGGAAATTTAAACTAGTTTTCTGTTTCCCCGTTATTTCTTTCAATATTTTCCATATTTGTTTTGAGTAATTTTTATATTTGGTAATTAGATTAGAGTAATAATTTTTTTTCATGTTTTTACGAATTTTTTCAAATAGAGTTTTGTAGTTTTTATATATGCGTAAGTTAGCATGGGATTTTGTTTTTAAATATTTTATATACAATTTTTGTTTAATTTTTGAAGATTTTTTAAGACCCTTGGTAATCCAAGGACTATTTAAGGTTTTTGGTTTTAAGATTATTTCGGAGACGGGAAAATTTGCATTATACACCGAGAAAAATGTATTAAAAAACTTATTATAGATTATATTTATGTCTTCATTAAAATTTATGTCCTTCCAGTTTAACAATGATAATTGATATTTAAACGTTTCTAAATTTTTTTTGCTGAAAATACGTTTTCTTATAGTTTGACTTTTATTACAGTTAGGAGTTGAAATGGCGTTGATTGTTAGAAAAATGGGAAAATGGTCTGATATATCTAATTTTATAATGCCTTTTTGCATGTCATTGTCATATACATCTATTGTTAAAATGTTGTCTAATAGGGTGGCTGAGTTTTTTGTTATTCGAGTAGGCTGGTTGATAAGCGGTATTGCTCCTGATACAAATATTTCATCATAAAATCTTTTAATTTTTATGTTTTCGCAATAGCGTAAGCAATCCATATTAAAATCGCCAATTACAAAGTTTTTTTTCTTTTCTTTGTTACCTTTATGAAAAATATTGTGCTTTAAGTAAAAGCTTAAGTTTTCTGACGCACCACCAGGTAGCCTTTAACAACAACTTAGAAGAATGCTTTTGCTTTTTAACTTTTCGCTTTTATTGTTTAAAATTTCAATTGTAACGATTTCTTTATCGTCATCAGAAACGCACAAATCATTCCTAATGTTATTTCCAATGTTTAGTTTTACGTAAATCAGAATTCCTCCACCGCGTTTATTCAATTTTCTTTCTAATAAAATTGCTTCAAAACCAGGAAGATGGAAATTAGAGTTATTATTAAGCTCATTTTGTGAACACCAAGTTTCCGTTAAATAATATCAAAATAGTGTTTAGTTTCTTCTATAAAATGCCGAAGATTTTCAAAATTTTTGTTTATACTTCTTATATTTATGTGGACAATTCTGATTTTTTTGTTTTCATCGCCATTTTTAGAAAGAAATCTTCGAGGGATAGATTCGATCAGGTGATCAATGAAACTTTGTGGAATCGCAGCCCAGGCCTTTTAGGTTTGTTCAAACAGTTGATCCTTATTACGAACACCTTCACGATTAATTCTGCGGTTGATGATCTCCAACAGGTTCTCAATAGGGTTGAGATCCGGAGATTAAGGCGGCCAATCCATCACCGATAGGTGGTTGTCTTGAAACCACTGCTTGACTACTTTTGCTGTGTGTTTCGGATCGTTGTCTTGCTGAAAAACCCATTTTATTCCATTCAGCGTGAGGTAACATAACATCTTTCAGGATATTTTTATACATGAAACGGTCCATTATTCCATCGTTTCAATGTATTGGACCTAGACCGTTAGCAGAAAAACACACCCAAACCATTACATTGCCTCCACCATGCTTCACGGTCTTATGGCAGTAACGTAAATCGAGGCGTTTTCCGGCCGGTCGACGTACACGACAAATGCCATCACTCCCAATGATGTTGAACTTCGATTCATCACTGAACAGGACAGTTCGCCATTTCTGCACATTCCAGTCAATATGAGATGTAGCAAACAGAAGTCTTTTCTTCTGGTTTTTTAGTGAAATTAGCGGTTTCTTTGCAAGGCTTAGAGTAAACAGTCCGGCTTCAACAGCACGTCGTCTGATTGTTCGGTCCGATACAGGCAGCTCTAATTGCTTTTGTATCTCGACTGATGATATCCAGGGATCCTTCTTGACGGATCTGACGATCATTGAATCCTCTCTAGAAGTGGTGGAATGCGGTCCTCCAGCTTTGTTATCTGCTGCCAACTTCCCCGTAGATTGATATTTGGAACATAGTCTTGATACGGTCCATTTTTTCACGCGATACTTATCACGAATACTTTTTTGTGACATTCCACTTACGTAATCACCAATAATTTTCTTTCTTAGTTCCAATCCAAGACTGTCGGGAGCCATTTTTGCACTTGAAGTCATAAAAATATTTCTGGATGCTACTGGATGCTTCCAGATGCCTCTTCTGGAAACTTCTGGAAGCTTCTGCATGCTTCTGGAAACTTCTGGATACTTCCTTTAATTGTTAAAAAACTTCCGTGTCGTTGAAACGGACCAGATTTAAGAAAATGAAACAAACCAAAAAAGTTGCACTTGTTTTTTCCGCTGCAAAATGGCACTTGTCAACGAAACTCTGCCTGTGTGCTGTCACCTGTCAGCTGATTGCTCATGTCATGGCATGCTATGACTCCAGACTCCTGAACTGTTTGCTGTGGTAGTATAGTTCGTTTCGTTTTTAAGACGTAAAATTAGGAACACTTTTTAGCATCGTTCGATGTTGGTTGCAAATGTTTTGTCCAATACTGTATACTTTTATATTTATATATCATGTATATATGTTTATATATCATTTACATGTATATACACTGTGTGTCCCAAAAATAACCGAACTTTTTGGATATAAAATAAAACACACTCTATATCATCATTGAAAGTTATTATTTATTCAAAATAGCTTCCATGATACTTAATACAACGTTTGGCAGGATCAACCAGCGTATGCATAGATTTATTTATGTCATATATAGGAATGTTCTTTAGCATCTCGGTTACAGCTGCTTGAATGGCTGGGATATCATCATAAAATCCTCCTTTCATCTTGGTTTTCAGTTTTGGAAATAAAAAATACAAGTAAAAACACTATTTGGATAGTGTTTTTACTTGTATTTTCTATTTCACATGTTGCACACTTGTCCAAAATGGGAAATAATTACTCCGAAGCTTCCCGAAAAAACCCTTTGGAGCGAAGTATCTACATATGTTCCTGATTAGAAAAATGAAAAAAATGAAATCCTTCATGGCCGTCCGAGCGAGAAATTTTAGTTTTAAAATGTAAGAAATTGCGACAAAAAATATTTTTTTGCAATCAAAAGAAAACACATTTTTTATTCACTAAACATTGATCTACACTACATAACAGATCCCTGATGCATGGGTAAGTCACTAAAATGTTTAAAAAACTTCAAAATCAAAAGTAAAATGATTGTTTAGCAAGTTTAATTTTGATTTTTTTTAAAATGATTTAACATTTGTCCACTGTAGATTGCTATTATTCTTTTTATTCTATGAACACATAACAAATAAATAATGTGAGAAAACAATGTGAGAAAACAATGTATTCTTTAAAAAATTAAGTTGGGGGCAGCTTTAATGTTAGTTAGTCAAGCTTTTTTGAAAAACTAAAACATAAATAAACTGAAACAAAGAGACGATGTTTTCTTGATAACTTTGCATTATAGACGCTTGCTGTTGAAATCTACTATGCAACTCAGCAACTTTTCTGGATAGTCTGGATGACCCAGAGGCCTTTTGTATCTCTCCCAGTGGGTTCGGAAACTGTGATGAAGGGCTTCTGTTGTCTGTTCGCTGAATGGTCCAAGAGACTTTTTGTGACGATCAATGAAATCCTTGACATGAAAGAAGACAGTGTGGACTGTTGGACTCACACTTACTTTTGGCAAGGAAAGGAAAGCCAGTTGAAATTGGTCAATTTTCTTTGAGTAGTTTGAATCCAGATGATTTCCAAAGCAGGCATTCACAACTGCATCAAACTTTCTCAAAGTGTCGACGAATGGAAAAACATGAAAAGCTGAACAATTCTCTGCTTGTCTTTGAAGAAGGTCAACATTTTTGAGGAGTTTGCGGCATTCATTCCCAGCAAACTGCCCTCCGTGAAAAGGCTGTTCTTTGATATGAAGAGCTTTAGGCCATTCTTCAGCCTCAGGCCAGGAGTCCTTTAGTGCCTTGAACAGATGGTTCACTACACCGAGAAGGAGATGTAGCTCCATTGGTGGTATGATGTCAAGAACAAGTGCATTGTCAGAAAAATCCAAGAGGGGCTCATGCACCACATTCTGAAATTGTTTAGCCTTTTTCATGTCTAAACCAGCTGCTTTAAATGAGGCATAAGATCTTCTGATGGATCCAAAGGTTCGAAAGTTACCATTCTGTGATAACCTATTGTGGTCAATGTCACACCATGTGCAAGGGTGTGAGCTGACATGTGACTGAAGCCCACACACAAGGTTTGCCACCTTCAGGTCACTTGAAAGAAGAAAGTCAACTCGCTCAGAGAAGATGAGAGATAGTATTGTTCTCAAATTCTCATAGTTTTCTGGTACATCCTCTGCTACAGCAACAAGAAGTTGAGATTTCACACCACTGTCTTTTGCTGCAAAAGATGTAAGTGTCTTCTTGTCTGGTGGAGCTTGAACTTGAGAAATCAATTCATCTTCTTGAATCCCAAGGCTAACCTTGAGGAAACCACCACCACCGTCAATTCCAAGCTTGACTATGTGCTCTTTATACACTTGTCTTTTGAGCAAGACATCATTGAGAAGTTCGGAGAGATTCTTGCAGTGAACCACAATTTGTTTCTTTGTCTGAGACTTTTCATGTGTCACAGTTATGTTTGTGTGAGTGAAATGTTCAGATAGTTGTGTACCTATTTGATGGAATTTTGCCCGGAATTGAGGTTCAACAACTCTGGCTTGTGCAACATGGTTCAATGTTGAGGCCAATTTTTTGACGCTTGCATTAGACAGCCCTGTGTTTGTCTGAATGTTTGCAAGGTCTTGGGCTTTTAGAACTACTTCATCACCAAAGAGTCTTTTTGCGCTTGCTGCACCTGTATTAAAAACATTGCTATGAGTAGGAGCAAATTTTTCACATAAACAACCAAGTTTTCTTTATGGAAAGTAAAGTTTAGATTTGAACTGCAAATTTTATTTGTTAAAGTTTTTTTCTTTTGTAAAAGACAAAGACAATGGCAAAGTTTTAATTACTATCAGATAAAAGATTTGCAAGTTACTGTTACCTGGAGTAATTGGCAAAGGTCGCCCACCACCACTTTGTGCTATTCTTAGGGTTCCATGAGGAGAAGCCTCTTTAGATGAAATGACTGCTGAAGCAATCTGTTCACTGACTTTGGAATCTTTTGATGCCAACATCTTTATGTTATGCCTGAATTTGAACTGATTGCATTGATGAGGTACTCCTCTTCCAATTAAGGAGAGGCAATCAGAACATCTTCTTTGGTCTTGGGATGGTAAAGGCTGTTGTGGCATTTCAAATGGGTGCTTTTGCAATGCTTTCAGGTGTCCAATTTTGCAAATGATGCAATCACACTGCTGTCCTCTTGTCTCAGGCCTAGGGATGACAGATGAGAAATCAAAAATGGGAGGGACAGAGACATTCTCACCATTTTTCTTTCTCCTCAGAAGCAGTCTGCAAGAATCACACATTCCAAGTGGGACTCGTGTGTCACAAAAGTCAACATCCTGAGAAATCAGACTCTTGACTTGGTCTTTAAGAAAACTTGTTAGCTCCCTAGAACATTTTTTCATACAGAGGAGACAAACTGACTTCCGACAGTCTTCATGATTTTTTGCTGAGTTTGGCATTTTTGAGTTGTGCATTCCACGAATGAAAACATGAATGTCATTAAAATGCCTTTTCCCGAAATTTGGTTCAATATTTTATTAGGAATGTGCCACTAATACTTAAGAACTGATTTTTTCATCAAATTTTGAAAAAAAAAAATTAAAATTTTTTTTGGCAAAAATCTTATTTTTTAAACTGAAATTTCTCGCTCGGACGGTCATGAAGGATTTCATTTTTTTCATTTTTCTAATCAGGAACATATGTAGATACTCCGCTCCAAAGGGTTTTTTCGGGAAGCTTCGGAGTAGTTATTTCCAATTTTGGACAAGTGTGGTTGATAGATCAGGCGAAATGGAGGGTGGTTGATGAGAGAAATCCGTTTTTTCATCAAAAATTTTTTCAATTTTTTTGGTCTTGTGAGGCGGTGCATTGTCGTGCAATAAAAACAGTTGTTTTCCTGCTGGATATTCAGGTCTAACACGACAAATTCTTTTCCACAAACGATCTAAAATGCCTAAATAGTATCCTCTATTAACAGTTCGACCATCTAAAACAAATTTTTTGTGGACAATATCCTTCGAATCATAAAAAGTAATTAACATTGTCTTCATTCGAGACTTCTGGAAACGCAATTTTTTTGGTTTTGGCTCGTCTTTGGACTTCCATTCAGCAGATTGACGCTTAGTTTCAGGGTCATATTTAAAGCACCATGACTAATCACCAGTTATGATCGAATCAAGAAAGTCTGGATCGTTTTCAACAGTTTCAGCAATGTCTTTGCAATGCTCCACACGAGCGATTTTTTGGTCTTCATTTAATTCATGTGGATTAAAACGCGTACATACCTTTCTTTTACCGAAATCTTGAGTTAAAATTCTACAAACAGTGTTTTTACTTGTATTTAGTTCCTCAGCCATTTTTCTCGTAGTAAAACTTGCATCGATACCAATGATTTCTCGAACTTTTTCCACCAATTCAGCACGATTACTAGCTTCTGGACGACCTGGCCTCAGATCATCATTTAAATCCTCACGACTATTTTTAAATCGTGTAAACCACGTATAAACTTGAGTACGACTCATACAATCATCACCATAAATTTTTTTCATCAATTTGTATGTCTCAGCGAATTTTTTTTCAAGTTTAACACAAAATTTTATAATCGCTCTTTGTTCCATTTTCGTTTCGTAACATTAGGACGCGTTTTTCTTTTATTGAAATGGCTGTAACTTTCACATCTGTCATCCGATTTACGTGAATGTAGGTGCGTTTGAAAGAGGATGAATGTGTCTTTGTCATGCTGCAAACTATCAATTGATGGCGCTGCATGTTATATGATTTAAATATGAAGTTCGGTTATTTTTGAGACACACCGTGTATGTGTACACACGCATATTACGTATTAGGCCATGCCAAAAATATCACGAATTTCTGAAAATGAAAGGTTGCGGTATAAATACCTGTTCTATACATAAAAAGAAGTATATATACTAAATATGACCTCCCTAGAACTGCAAGCTTCTCTTCAAAATCTCGATCTGCCAGTGTTAACACAGAAACCTTTAGGGCAAGGTACCAAGAGAGTACCAATTTCAGAATATAATTAATATAAATATAATACTAATTTTGACATCAAGTTCTTGCTGTGTAACATAAGCTAACTTAAATGACAGGTAATCATATTTAGCATATTCTGCTTTGTATGAACGTTAATACCATGGAGCATAAAAAACTGTACATATAAAAGCTGACTTTTCCAGGTGAGGTAACTGATCTTTAGGCAGAAAATCTATTATACCTGATGTCATAGCAATAGTTAAATTGTAAAACCTGTCAGCCATGAAACAAGCATTGTGATTGGCTTCTGATTGATGAATTTTAAAACCATTCAGCTTTGGTGATGAGACATTTAAATAAAATGCAGCATACTTGACTAGACGATTATAATCATCTCTTGGAAATACTTTGTGATTAAGAGCAAACTTCAGATATTCCTGAGCTTCCAGGTAAAGTTGATGAAGTTCAGATGCAGCTTCCAGCTACTTTTCATCAAATTTCTTAAACTCAGACAGGTCAGCTTTTTGAATTATGGCATGATATTTTTCCAGTCCTTCCTGAAATCTTTATGGAACTGTCTATCTGGTGCAGCAGTAAGTCCAAGGACAATTACGATTGCCTTATGTATTGCTATTTCAAACATGAGATGTCTGCATAACAGCCAGAGAACAGGTTTTCCCAAAATAAAGCACAATCAGGTTATAATTCCTGCTTGGGCTCCTGTATTAACATGGTAGTATCTGCAACTGTATTAACATGGTAGTATCTGTATCTGTAAGTTGTGAATAATTTCTGTTTCATCAACAGCTTTGCCAGACTCTGCAGGTAAAACACCAAGTAAGAGATCGTTTTTATTCTCAAATTCAGGGCCAGTACTACAGATTGCAAGATATTTTCATTTAGATGTTTTAACAGCTTGCCATCAAAAGGGAGAACAAGGTGTTTTCCAGCCATTATCACTCTGTAATTTTCTCCGTTGGTAATACCTTAATAAAGATCATTTTTTAATACAATATATTATTGTTATAATGATTTATTTTTAGGAAAATATTCCACTTTTTAAAGGTGTAGTAAGATTTGTATCATAACTTTCATTTATAATAGATTTATATTAGAAAAACAGGGACAAGAAATATGGCATCTGAAGAAAAATCTTTTGATTTGAAAAACAAACTTAACTTAGACTGGCAAAAAGTTGGCATAAAACTTTTTCTTTAGGTGTTATATCCCTTTTCCCTTTAAAAATTACCTTGATGTTCAATTACTTTCGCTCTTTCTCTTGAAATACTGGATTAAGAAATGCCCATCTGATTAACATCTCCTCCCAGATAATTAACAACAGACGACAACAGCCAGGTTTGTAATTCAATGCTGATTAACCCTCTAGCACAAATAGGTGTAGTTACTGCCATCAGTTCTTCTCTTGTGATCTTTTTATTTACTTGCATTGAGCCTTTAGGTAAGACTTTTGGGGTTTTATCATGAGCAGCACCATATTCAAAGTCATCATCACTTCCTTCGAATGAGTCTTCTTCTCCTGCAAAATCTGGATCTGTCAAAATTGAGTCAAACATATCCAAACTGGCTGGACCAGAATGGTATATTGGTATATTCAGAATGAGCAGAGAAAACCCCAGACTCAGCTACAAAAAGCTAGCACAAATCTTCAATGAGTCAAAAAATAATCCAAAAGTTAGCAGAGAGCTCGTGAGACGAACATTGTCGGACAAAGATATTGGAACGTACATAGCTGCTAAAAAACCTCTTCTTTCAATCACGGATAACCGTAAACGACGAGTGTGGTCCAAAGAAAGGCTGGACTGGTATGTAGAACAGTGGGCAAAATTTATTTGGAGTGATGAAGCTAACTTTCAAGTTGTAAACCGCAAGGGAAGAATCTATGTCAAAAGATTTGCAACTGAGAATTATTCAGACAGGTTTTTGCAACATCGTCGACAAGGCGGTGGAGGTTCGGTTGGCATCCGGGGATGTTTTTCTCACAAAGGTATAGGCTTCTGTGAGCTGTATGAAGGCCGAATTAATCAATACACCTACAAGAACACATTGGAAACGTGTTTAGTTCCATCAATCAGACACTTGTATGGCAGAAGCAAGCAATTCATCTTTCAACAAGACGGGGCTTCAGCTCATACAGCACACTCAATCAAAGAATATTTTTTGAAAAAAAGTTCAATGTGATGCCCTCCCAGCAAACTCGCCATGCTTGCTCCATGCATGGCCCACCATCGGCCGACAAGCATGGCCCAAGCCAAGTGTTGCTCACCGTTTAATGCATGGTCCATGCATGGCAGCCGTTTTTTGACCAGCGTTTAGCCGTTGCTTCACCAATGCTTATTTTTGTTATTTTTAGTTCGTTTTTTTTTAAATTACTTTAAACCGGCGTTTATACGTTACTTTGTAATTGCTCATTTTTATGTTATTTTTGCTTTATTATTATTATTTTGTTACTTTTTTTTAAAACTAATACTTAGCACATAAGAGAATTTAAATTAAGAGGAATTCCTCGTTCTTCCTTTGTTCAAAGACGTAATAAGTTGCCGGAGGAAAAATATGAAAATAAGTCAATGTTTACTTAACTCAGAAAAGGTATACGCGAAAACATATAATTGATGAGATATTTCAAAATATTATAAAATGGAATGTAGAAAATTAGGTCCACCGTTTTTGCAATACGCTTTATATTGATAATTATTTTACATTTCAATAAAAGTTAGTTAAAATGCAATTCAAATTCATATAAAGGTTTAAGATTAGCAAAAGCTTAGCCATCATTTCTTCGGCCGCCATTTATTCGACCATATGGTGTTAACTATCGATACTCTTCGACTTCACATTTTACTGCAATCTTTCTGGCATGTCAAACTGCTTCTGATAAATCAAAAGTAAAACAATTGATCGTTCGTAATATAAGACATTTACACTTAAAAAATTACATCTACACTTATTACTTATTATACTACGTTACTTAACAAATCACTCGCTGACAATTTTACATCGCTGTCAACAATTAATCCAAACAAGTTTTTATCTATTTTTAGACATAAAAACTAAAATTCATATGTATAAAAAAAAGATTAAAAAAAAAAAAAAGATAAAAAACGATGACGATACACTTTGTTTGTTTTACATATGATTACAACGAAAAGCTGCTAAACAGCTGAAAGTGAAAAAAATGTTAAATAAGCTTCAAATCTGAAATAAAATTTAAGAAATGTAAACTTTAAGTAAAAAAAGTTTATAATAACACAAAAACAAACTATAATAAAAATAACAAATAATACAATCTCAATCAAATTCAAGACAAAAACTACAAGTTTTGTAAAACTACCATCTGTCAAGAGTTTGCGTTAACCAGCGTTTGATGCGCCATTCGACATCTGCTTCATATTCACCTTCCTCATGCTTTCAAAGTGTGACTGTTAAATTGATAAAAAATTTATTTAAAAGCTATTCACTTAATTGTCACCAAAAAAATTGTACTTAGTGTCGATGATGAGTGGACCTTTGAACTTTCCAAATAAAGGTTTAGTTTTATACATGTCATGCCACATTTATTTTTTTCTGTTGATCATCAACATCATTATTATCAAAAACTTGACTAGTTTCTAAAAAATAATTTGCGTCATTAAGTCTAAACCTAAATCTGGCCCTGAAAATATTACTATTGTATATAGGAATAGTAAACTATAAAAATGAGTATTATACTATAAAAAAAATCATACCGTAATGAAAGAAAACCATAAATATAAAATATCAAAGAAAGTTTTTACAATTATCAAGAGTTATGAGTTAAAGTTTTTAATGCACGACGTGCACGACCACCATTTCTATCAGGAGCTTTCATCAGCCATCTTTTAATGCACTTCTCAACATCTGCATTACTAGCACCTTTTTCATGCTTTTGAACTGCAACTGTTAAATTTAAAACAAGATAGATATATGTGATCCACTTAATTAGCACAAATAAATAAATATTATTTTGCTTACTGTTGACTATGCCAGGAATTTTTTTTAACTTTCCGAATGCATGTTTATTTTTATATTTATCCTTCCAATTCATTTTTAGTGCTAGTTCATGACATACTAGTTGGCTCATAACGTTGTATGTTTTTGATTTCAAATTGCTCCCACCAATTACACCAAGCACCCTTGACTAATATAAAATTATAATATTTATATGATTACAGATATATATATATATATATATATATATATATATATATATATATATATATATATATATATATATATATATATATATACCTATATAAAATTTTTATTAAATGTTCTTGATGCAAAAAAAACTTTGGAAATGGATTATGGTTAATAAACTTTCCTAGCTTACCAAACCAACAGAAGAACTCATTTCATCTAATATTACTAAATCCTCCCAACTTTGAACAGGCAATGTGACAGGTAAATCTGCAACTGGTGATTCATTTATACAGCTTTCTAACTGCATAAGAATGGTTTTTAACATCTTTTCATTGGATTTCTGCCTGTTTTCCCTCACAACAAGCTTTTCCAAAATTTTATCCATCATTAAATCTGAAAAAAATTCATCATCACTATCATCATCATCATCATTATCATCATCACCATCATCAAAAATCTAACCTGTCCTATTAATTGGTGTTGAAATTTGACCGTTTTCAAAATATGAATTAGTTCCATTATCTAAATATAAAGAATTTTTATTTTTTATAACATGCCAATATATATATATATATATATATATATATATATATATATATATATATATATATATATAAACACTAATAAAATGTATCAGATTTGTAAGATAAACTTTAATAAACTGAACTTATTATTTATTGATTATTAATTCGATTAAGTATAATAACTAACCTAAAGAACTATTTAATGAAACAGAACCTTTGTTAAATATTGAAAAAGGTTTCGACTTCTCATTACTAGGAGAAAAAACTTTACACTCCACATTTGGTGCACATGTGTTTCTAGAGCTACTTGATGTTCCTTGAAGTGACAACCTAGTCCATAAGATAACAATTATTAACAGCATTAACATTTATGCTAGGCTATGGTAATATATTATAGACTATGTATGTTCAATTGTCTATTCAAATTCAAAATCATGCTTATTAGGAGAAAAATCAACATCAAGCTCATCGTTTTCATTGAGAATTTCAAATCTTTGTATTTCCCTAAAAATTAGAAAAAATTTACATAGAAAAATAAATAAGGACTAAAAAATCAAATAACATGAACGTATAGTAAAAACAACATAAAACTTTGTTAAATTTTTAAAGAAAATAATATATACTTTCTCTTTCTTTTTTTCCCTGTGGTTTCTGTATCAGTATTGAGATCTGAAGTATCTAACGCTAAAGTGGCTTTATCGTGCGCTATTTTGTAATCAGCTAAAACAATATGTATGTATAAAAAACGTTATTTGTAAAATACATTTAAAATGAATATTAAAAATATGAATATATTGATAGTTATAATACTAAAACATTAAAAATATAGCTAAAACTATAAATAATTTTCAAATAAATTTTATAAAAAAATATAAAATTAATCTTCAGAATATGCAACCTCTATTCAAATACTTTTAAAGATTTAAATTACTTGTTTTCCACAAAGCAATGCCTGTATATGTTTTCCAGTTGTCTTCTGGCGGGAACATCTTTAAAACATAATTATTAAATGTTTTTGAATCCATTTTTGTTGGAAAAAAACACTTCCCAGTCTCATAAGAGAACCATGTTTCTGGAACTACTTCCACTGAATCCTCTTCTGGAAATTTTACAACTAAGTAATGTGTCGTGGTCTTTTAAAAAAATTATATATATACATATATATATACATACATACATATATATATATATATATATATATATATATATATATATATATATATATATATATATATATATATATATATATATATATATATATATATATTGAAAAAAAATAAAACAATACAATTTTTCTTTTCTTGCAAGATAAAACTAAACCTTAAGTTGATAGAATCCCTACCCTAATGGGACATTAACTACTCTAAGCCTAACCTAACTCTGCCCCAACCCTCAGTCAATGTGTGCTGTCCCTAAATCATTCAATATATATACACTCTGCTTTGATCCTTAAATAAATTAAAAAATTTTAAAAAAAAATAATAAAATAATATAAAATAGTAAATTAATTAAATAAAACTCATACAACATGAGTAACTTCTTATTAAAATTTGTGAATTTTAATCCAATTGGGAATTCTGCTGTATGTGTGGTGTCATTGGGTTGGCTAATGAGTGTGTATGTATGTATGTATGTATGTATGTATGTATGTATGTATGTATGTATGTATGTATGTATGTATGTATGTATGTATGTATGTATGTATGTATGTATGTATGTATGTATGTATGGATACATACATACATACATACATACATACATACATACATACATACATACATACATACATACATACATACATACATACATACATACATACATACATACATACATACATACATACTAATACATATATCAATGCAGCATTAAGTCAACGCATTGACGTCACACGTTTTTGAGGGGAAGCCTGTTATCTCAGTACATACATTGACTGACCGTTAGGGACAACATGCAAGGAGTAGTACATACATCGACTGAGGGTTAGTTTACCTTTAGGTTGAGGGTTAGTTTACCTACCAAATGCAGCATGAAGTCAAATATACGTGCGTTTTGTAGTTGTTTTTTGTGCACCTTAATTCATGACAGGTATTTGTTTAATTGGTTTCATCAATTAAACAATTACCTGTCATGAATTAAGGTGCACAAATAACAACTACAAAACGCACGTATATTTGACTTAATGCTGCATTTGTAGATATATATATATATATACAAAAATATTATAATTTATTATATATATATCATAATTTGTTATATATATACTATACTTTAACTATACTATAACTTAATTGGTAATATTAAAGCAAGTAAAAAAGGTAAATCAAGTAAATTACTTATTTTTATTACTGTAATACAAAGAAAATTTAATAGAATTGAAAGGGTCGTTTTAAAACAACAGGTTTATCAAGATGTAGTCAAATGTGTAAAATTGGATAAACAACATAAGATTCTTTTTTACATGGCAGAAGAACCACAATAGCTGCTTTCTTCATCAGATTGCAAATTTGATTCAGTTTCAAAAAAATGTTCTACTTTTTTATTTTTATCATCAAGTACACTTGTGAAGAAATTGTTGCACGGTGAACTAACATCTGGCAAACTCAAAGAAGTATTCTGAAAGTTATTTAAACATAATTCACTTTCGTTTGTTTCTATAAATTGTTTCATTATATTATTCATGGGATTCAACTGCTCCCGTATTTCATTCTTCACTATATTTATTTCAGCTAAAACTTTCCTTCTTTTTGTCCTGGTTGAACTTTCGCTTTTCCTTTAAAAGCTCATGAAGAAAGAATAAAACAAAATCTAAATAATATAAAGTAATTGTTTTAACCCAATGTAGATATTATAACTTACATTATTAATATAGTACAAACTATGAAAATATATTATATAATACTATTAATAATAGTATTATATAATATACTTTATAATATTTTATAATCTTAATACTATTAATAATAGTATTACAAAATAGTATTATTAATAATAGTATTAATCATGTCAGGTTATAATATTATGCATTATATTACTCTATTATTTGCTGTTGTATTATAATATAACCTGTTATGAATTACAAAGTTTCTTATCATTTATTAATGAACTAAAATAAATTTATTACAAATGGAAAATCAATACGTAAAAAGTAATAAGGAAACGGACGTGAGTTGAAAAATTAAAGATGGCAAAATTTACAAAATAGGACATGCGCAAATGCAAAACCTTTATTTTATCACAAACGTGGTTTTAGCCTGGCACAAGATCGGCAGGATCGGCAAAGTTGACCGATCGTAAAACAAGCGTGGCCAACCCTTGGTTGATGACCGGCATCACTGGCGCGGTGATGCCGGTCATCAACCAATGAATCCCATGCATGGACCATGCATGGCAAGTTTACTGGGCTGGTGCCCTAGATCACCAGATCTCAACCCAATCGAAAATATTTGGTCTTGGATCGACAATCAACTGACATACCATGAAATTCAATCAACTCAGCATTTAAAGCAACTTTTGAATGAGTACTGGCTGAAGGTACCTCGCTTGATGTGCATGAAATTAGTTGAATCAATGCATAAACGAGTTTATCTTTGCTATAAAAACAAAGAAGGACACTTCAAATATTAATTTCGCTTTTTTTTTTTCATTTTTTGTTCGAATGTTGCAATTCGTTTAAACTTTTGTGCTTCTTATTTTTCCTATAAGATTTTTTGTAATAGCTTTTTTCTTACTAAATATTAAAATTTTTATAACATGTTCATATTCATTTTAAAGCTAATTACCTTTTCTTTAATAAATAAAAAAAATTAAGTCGATATCATTTTACAGTTTTTCTTTATTAAACAAAAACCAAACATACTTGATAAAAATTCTGCAATCGTTTAAACTTTCGTGAATAGCTGTAGTAAAATTAATCTATTTTTATTAAAATATGAACAGAGTTCACAAAAGAGTTAAATTAATGATTTTTTTATTGCTAAAATAATTGGCAAACTATTTGTTCTTTTCAAAATTTGAATTCAAAAATTGATAAAAAACAATTTTATTTTAAGTTTTATTTTTTAATTTAAAATTCATATACAGAAGAATCTTGACTAGTTTTTAATCACATATCCTAATTTAATAATATAAAATTAGAAATAAAATAGATTACTATTTAAAACTACGTTTTAGTTAATTGTATAAAAGTAATAATTACCTGGTCTTTACCGGTAGTTTTAATGAAATTGATTTTTGAATTTCTTTAAATATTGCACCTATTATGTGAGAGTTTTTGATTTCCTTTACAGTTTCTGTTGCTTGTGACATTAACACACAAAGAGTAGGTATTTTTATAAAATCATTAAAAAGCAAATTGAGACCATGAGATATTCATCCATAGCAATTAAGAAGAGGATAGCTGATTTTTAATAGTTTCCATGCCTTTTTCACGTTTGCTGCATTGTCTGTTACTATTCCCATAACTTTTTTAGAATTAATTTCTTATATTACCCTCCGTATTTCATCCGCTATGTATTCCCCAGATATTGTTCACATTCGGCCAAAAAATAGTTTTTTTACATGATCTTTTATCATAAACTAAATGACCTTATATTATAATATTGTTTTAAGTTTAGCACTTACGTTAAATAATTTAATGTTTTCAAACTTTGAAGAACTATGATGCACTATTTAAATTGTTTTAAAAACCTCAATTTTTGTAATAAACATGTCGCACTTTGTGAAATTGAAGTATTGTCTCTTCATAAATTAAATAATTTTTTTACAAATAATTAACAACAAGGTTTACCCTGAGATATTTATTACCTCAAGGTTTGCTAGGTATTCCAGGTTGAGTGAAAACCCTGTATAAGCACCACCTTTAAGGTCCATTCTTAACAATCCAATTATAACAAGTATATTTAGCAATAAAGAATCATAAGATTCCAGCTAATCTTTTTTGCATTGACTAATAATTCTTACCAATTACTGCTTGAAAACTCCCAGTTGATAAAAGCCTTAACACTATTAGTACTTTTGCTCTCAATGTAATTGGTGACAAATTAATGTGTAAAGTGTTGACAATATCTCTTATATTACTTTTTGGTAAACAAAACTTTTGAAGATATTCCACATCAGATTAATCGCTTAAAGCAACACAATGAGTCTCACGCCAAATTTGATCTTGATTATATGCAGCTAGAATAATCGGGATATCCATTTTGACTAAACTATTATATAGCTGTTAAAACAACGATATGAATTATAATCATAATACTTAATAAGACATGTACCTTTTTAACAAAAGTGTTGTGAAACATATGTTTAATAATAGTATTTTATCTTTATAAAATGTTGCATTGTTGTAAAGGTACTGTGCAGTCATATTTTAGTACAGGGATTTGTATAATACAGATCTCCACATAATATAACATCTTATGAAGATATTCTTCTATTTATATTTATATATAAAATAGTAAAACATCTTTATAAAATGTTATATGTTACATTTCACACATTTTTGAAAATGAGCATAATTGCTCTGAAAAGCACCGGAAAAACCCTTTGGTGGGAACGATATACACACCTTCCTGATAAGAAAAATCAAAAAATTGAAATCTTTTATGACCGTCCGAGAAAAAAAAGTTAAATTTGAAGTTCTCGGCATTGTCCAAAAACTTTGCAAAATGGTACAATATGTATCTTTGGAATAATAATCATAAAAATAAGTCAGAAATAGTATTAAAAACATTTTGTTATTATTACAAAGCCCTATTGAGTAATATTTTATTCTAAACAAGTTTTTGTAATTCCAGGAAAAAGCAGTTTTTGTCAAGTGTTAAAATCTGCATGACAACTTTTTTTTAACTTCAAAGCAAAAATGCCAAATTCTGTTAAAAAGCATGATGGACTGTAAGCAAAACAGTTTGTTTCTTTTGTTTGAACAAATGTACTCGAGAATAGACAAGTTTTTTGATTGAACAAATCAAGAAATCAGTTTCATTCACACTTGACTTTTCTGACTCACGAGTTCTAAGTGGAATATGCAATACCTGCAGGGTTCTTTTAGGAAAAAAGTGCAAAGGTGAAAATGTGGCTCTCCCAAAACTTTATGATTTCATAGAAGTCCTGGTAAGACCAGAGACACGTCTAAAGGCCAGCCTTGTGATTGCATTATTTGTTGAATTGATCAGTTGAAAGCACTTCAAAAGCACCCTTTGGACAAATCAGGAGCTTGTTCAGACTGTCTCACACTTGTTGCAAGAGGAGTGTCACATCAGTGCAATCAATACATCTTCAGAGAAAATCTTAAAGAACTTGCTTCAAAGGATCCAAAAACGCAAAAAAAAAAAGTTTGGTGAATAAGCTCCCAGAATCGACCCATTTTGGACGTCTAAATAGGTCTGTTTTAGACTTGGACAAATGGACGAACGGACGAATATAGTTGGTCCTATGGACGTCCTAGGACGTCCAGTGCCCGCTGGGTAACGACACTAAAATATAGGAACAACTACTTTTTTTGAAGTTACTAATAAAAATAAATTTAAATGTTTAAATACAGATTAGATAATGTAAATGCTATAAGAAGAAAAAAAAAAAGGTTTTATATTATTTAATTTTTTCTTTTTGCAATTTAGTCATTGCTCATTTTAGCAAGTCACCAACGAGTGTTTCGATATTGCCTTCTTCAAAACCATCTTTTTCTGAAAAAAGCGCTTCTAAAACAAGCAAAATATAGAAATATTTTTTATTTAAATAATTATATTTAATTAAATACATACTTAAATTATAATATAACTTTTTTGTTCTTCATAGAAACACTCAGTAAATACCTTACAACACAACATGGTATGTAAACTCACTTACTTTTTAAACATTTGTATAAAGTTGTCGCCACAAATTTCCGCATTCCCTTTATCCCATCTTAACTAAAACATATTTGCAAAGGTTGTGTCAATATGTTGTCTAACAAATTTTTAACTGTTCTACGTGGCGTTGAACCACAAACTGCTTTACGTGGCGTTGAACCACAAACATCTTTAATCTGTGAAATCTAAAGAAAATAAAAAATTTAGTTTCAAAAAGTTCGGTGCAAACATATCTATAGTTGAGGAAAGGCAATAATAGTCTACTTCAAAGTGTAGGGATGCTTTTAAACCAAAGTATCATATACTTTGTTTTTAGTTTTGAGCAGTGTTTATAGCGGTAACATTTTAAATTTTATTGCGTTAAGTTACTTTTCAATTACGTTTTCAACATAAAAAAAAAATAACATTGACAGAACTTCCTTCCGAAACCTCGCTGCTTTACTGGAGTTTAATCGTTTTTCCTCCTCGTCAAACCTCTCTTACGTGTCAAGTGGGTCTGTAAAAATGTCAACAGTCATGAATCCACTAGGTCTTGCCTCATTATTTTCAAGAAGCTCAAGGCGATCAAGATTTTCTTTTGGTTTTCCTTAATTTGATCAAACTGACTTTACAGTTCCATAAAAATGGCAAATTGGAACTCTGAAAAAAAAAGCTGAGAATTTCATTAAACATTTTTATACATTCATTTGTCTAAAATGACTAACATAACTTTTTGATTAGATTTAATTAGTTTTTTTATTCAAAAAGTTCTAAACACTAAAACTAAAGTTAAATCAATCAATTAAAAGCTTATATTGTTATTAATATAATACAAAAAAATGAATAAGAAGCAGTTTTCATAAATTATCTGTAATATAATATTGATAAAACAGGAAAAAAGTAAATACGACAGCTCACGCTTATTTGTCATTTCTTTAAAAGAAACTTCACCATTACCTATATTTGAATGTTTCCTTTTTTATTTATTAAATCATCTAAAGTTGAACATTCAATGCCAACATTTTTTTTAACCAAATCAGGTGGAAAATCAAGCAACACACTGAGAGTTACTGCTGCGTTAAATTTTTCTTATTCTAAAAAATAAAGCTGAAATAAATGCTAAGAAAGCAAATAGTTTTTATGGAGTATCTTTAAATAAATCTTTTTTACCTGTATTTGAATATTTATCACTCAGCTTATGAGAAAATCCAGTGCTCATAGGTTCATGACAATGCTAACTGAAGTCTAACTCTAGACAAGGTGCACGAACTTTTTTGACTTTCGTAATAGTTGATACAAAAATATTATTTATACAGTATAAATTTTTTTTTATCATGAAAAATGATTATGATATTCTGATGATGAATACATTTACAAACGGAATAAATACTTGATGATTATTCCACCATTTGGATCTCAAAGCTTCGGAAAACCACTTTTTACAACCGGGTTTTTCTCCTTAAAGCAGTTGTACATTTCGTGCAAAATTTATTAAAACAATCTTTTTCGTTGTTATATCTTCTCTTTAAGATAATTATAAAGTAAAAGCACTGTAATTTTTTCTGGGATTAACCTAAAATGCTGTTTGTCATAGTAGCATGAATGAGTACCCAGTCGGCAAACAGCGTTGAAATAACGTTGAATTAACGTTGAAACCTAACGTTGATTTTATGTTTATGCAACGTTTAGAATGAAAATTTTTTTCAACGTTGATTTATTAACATTAAATTAACGTTTGGTTCAAACGTTAAATCAACGTTCAATCGACGCAAAATACGTTATAAGAACGTTGAATTTACGTTGAAACAACGTTTAGAATGTTTTTTTCAACGTTGGTTTATCAACGATAAATCAATCTTCAATTAACTCAATTGAGTCTATTGGACTGTCAATGTACACTACCGTGCAAAAGTCTCCGCTCATGTGTAATATTTGCAAGGAACAGTAAATGCAATACATTTTAGGATGATTTTAAATATATAAAAAGAAAAAAATGTTAATATAAAAAGTTGATGAGGCCAAATCATAATTTTGCATACTTTTTCCTTTTCTTTATGTTTCAAATAATTTTGTTTACCTTTGTTTTGTTGAGTTCTGCTGCTAAAAACACGGCAGAAATTTTTCTATATGAATAACCTTTTTCACGTAAAATACATATAAAGTTCTTCAGTATTCTTTATTAAATTTAAAACTGCACAAAAGTTGTAACCAAAATATTTTTTGTAAGCTTAGGTTTGACAGTAGCATGATACTTTCCGGCATGGTAAGGATGTTTTCAGTAATTTTAATTGGTTGCTTTTAATAGACTTATGTTTATATTTATACTTGAAAATGACATTAGTGTGCGCATTTAATGTCTTGAATTTAATAAAGAATTTGAGAAATGGTGAAAGTAAAGAAAGAATATTGTAAAGAACTTCGTGGCAAAATATGTATTTTACGTGAAGAAGGTTATTCATATAGAAAAATTGCTTCCAGGTTAAAAATATCCGAATCAGGTGTAAGATATGCTCTACAACGATTGCATGATATTGGTTCCAACAGTGACAGATCATGTTCTGGAAGACCAAGAGTTACATCACGGCAAGAAGATACGTTTATTGTTGTGTCCAGCAAAAGAAATAGAAAAATTCCAGCCACAATTTTAACAGCAGAACTCAACAAAACAAGGGTAAAGCCAGTATCAACTGATATTGTAAAAAGAAGACTAAGATCAGTCAACTTAATTGGACGCATTGCTGCACGTAAACCTTTGTTGAGGGCAGTAAATAAGAAGAAAAGATTGGAATGGGCAAAAATGCATAAAAATTGGGGATTAGAAGATTGGAAGAAAGTTCTATGGACAGACGAGAGTAGGTTCGAACTTTTTGGTACCCGACGTCGCGTGCATGTTAGGCGTTTACCTAATGAAAGAGTGCTTCCTCAATGTATACAAAGTACTGTAAAACATGGAGGTGGTAATATTATGCTTTGGGGATGTTTTGGCAATGGTTTAACTGGAGATTTAGTTAAAATCACATCTACCATGGATAAACACATGTACCATAATATTTTGGTTAAGCACGCGATTCCATCTGGTATTCGTATAATTGGGAAAGGATTCATCATGCAGCAGGACAACGATCCAAAACATGCATCTGGATTATGCAAAAATTATTTGAAACTAAAAGAAAGGGGAAAAGTTTGCAAAATTATGACTCGGCCTCCTCAATCACCAGATCTATCACCCATCGAAAAGTTGTGGGATGAACTGGATCGGAATATCAGAGAAGCAGGTGAAACATCTTTTATTAATCAGCAAATGCTATGGGAACGTTTGCAAAAAGCTTGGAATGAGATAACAGCGGAAACCATGAATAAATTATTAGCCCGAATGCCAAGATTATGTGCTGCTGTTATACGCTCCAAGGGGTCTCATATTGATGAAAATAAAATTTAACATTTACAACTTTGTATATTAACATTTTCTTGATTTTATATATTTAAAATCATCCTAAAATGTATTGTATTTACTGTCTAATTCATTGTTTAATAAACAATTAAAAATAATTGCAATTTTCTTGCAAACTTTTGTTACTTTATTGAAATATTACAAATGAGCGGAGACTTTTGCACGGTAGTGTATATTAAGCGTTTAAAACAGAAACTCATAGTGTACAGTTTAGTTAGACATATATTAGTAAAGAAAAAGTGAAGCGTAATTTAGGAAGTCAGACAATATTCAAAATGAAGCGTAATTTAGGAAGTCAGACAATATTCCATTAATCAAAGCTTCTGTTGCTCCATCGTATTTAATAGTGGAAGCTAAAAAAAAAGAAAATTTTTAAAAAGCATTTTTTTTTCACCTTTGCCTTTCATATTCATGGAGACCATAAAATTGTTTGAAAATATTCTAAAATTTTAAAAGATGATGTAACTGTGAAACGGTTACAAATAAATAATAATTTTTCAAATATTTAAATTGAATTTATTATGAAATAACTTTTTTCTAAAATTATTAAACAAATATTTTTTGTAAAAAGTAATTATGAATTAGAGAAGAGCTATCAGTTAATTACCTCAGCATAATTTTGTGTATTCTATCTTTTGAAGATGTTCCACCAATTAATTGTAGCTGATTTACCTACAAAAAACATAAAATAAATCTAACATTATGGTTTGGGTCAAATATGAAACAAAACATTGAACTATTTCAGATCTCCAAGACAAATTTTAATAAAGTGATCCAGGATTTTTCTAGGACAAATTCCAAAATCCAAGTATTTTCCAGAACAAATTTTTTCCTATAGAATTCCAGAATTTTTTGACGTTTTCAAGGACCGTTGTCCATCTTAATAATGTTTTTTTTAATTAAAGGGTGATGTTCAATAACTAAATAACTATTTAATAAAGTACTTATATAACTCACCCACGATGAGCGCACTTTTTCATCATCAAAGAAAACAAAGAAATATTGAAGTCGATTCTTTCTTAAACCTCTTTAATTACTTCAATATCAATATAATTAGTTAATCTTTCTGGATTGAATTAATTTACACAAATTTTCGTTTAAACCATTACATTATTGTAAAGTTAATTTAAATCAACAAACATATACGAACTACAATGTAACATTTCATTGTAACAAAAGGGAACAAAACTTACTTCTTAGTAATTCAGCGACTAAAAATAAACATATCTTTAATAACTAACTGCGTAACATGATACGAATTAGTAACATAAAACATATCTAAGTAATTACAAACCTTCTTCATCGATAATTTGGGACATTCTGTTAATTCGATATGAAAAAATAAAAAGAAATATGCTAAAAGACAAACTTAATATAGGAAATAGACATGTTAAAGATATAAAAAAAAAATGCAAACAATTAAAGTGATTAAACATTATGTAAGATCAAGACGACTATGTTGTCATTACAATTAAATATTTCTCTCACTTTTTTAAATTATATATTTCCCTCACTTTTTTAAATTATATATTTCCCTCACTTTTAAGAATTATATATTTCCCTCACTTTTAAGAATTATATATTTCCCTCACTTTTAAGAATTATATATTTCCCTCACTTTTAAGAATTATATATTTCCCTCACTTTTAAGAATTATATATTTCCCTCACTTTTAAGAATTATACATTTCTCTCACTCTATCTCAGCTTTTACAATTTATATAGGTTTTCTTAATTCCATCAGATGGAAGTTAATATATTTCCGACGCAATTAGATTTATGTGGTTTTGCATAGAGCTGCGCAATAAGAAAACTAACCAATTTAAGTCAAAACCTCAAAAATGAAAAAATCGGACTTAGGTTTTGACAGTAAGCCGACGATATAACCTACTTGAAAGATATGATAAAATGTAATAGAACAGATATAATAGAAACCTGCTTTTTTAAATGTCTGGAAATTCCAATCTCAAAATTCCAGAACAGAAGAAAAACTAACAGCGCACAAACAAAAACTGTCCATTACTAAGCGTAATAAAACAACCAAGAGTACCAAAAAGGTAAAAGCGCATTTAACTTTAGCATTATATTATTACAAATTACATTAAGATAAGCATATTCAATTAATTACATTATGATTAGCAATTTTAATCTATGCCTAAAATAACTTATCTATTATATTATAATCTATTATAAATAAATCATAAATTTTAATCAATGCCTAAAATAACTCATCAATGCGTCTAACTCATTACGCAAATAATTAGTTTATTTACCAATATGGGCAGTAAACATATCTGGACATAAAAGCCAATTTGTCTTAACTCCATTCTTTGTGAATGAGTAAAATACAAATTTGATATTTATGTCGCATAATCCGACAGGGCCAAATAGCCTTGTAATCGTTATTTACTGCGGTTTAACAGGAAACCACAATCAATTAAGTCTTAAATCCATTTTATGAGCTAAAAAATCTTAAAATAGTATTTTTACTATACAATCACATTTATACTTACATTGTACAATCACATTTAGCTACCAAAAATGTTTTAAATTGGCTTTTAAAGGTTACGTTACGTTCATAGTTTTTAACGTGACATACTTTCATGTTTGTTAACCAAGCTGACCACACCCGGGTCTTGTTAAGTCTGTTCAACACAGACCATTTTTATATTGTGGCCTCTTTGTTTCAATAATTTTTAATAAACGGTAATTTGCTACCATTTACTAAAAATTCCTTTTGTTACTCGAAATTCAATTCTCAAGAAAAATAAAAACAGAATTTTGATACCATAATTACAACAACCAAAAAAAAACAAAAAAAAAAAAACACATAAAAATTGAAAATCGATTTACCTATTTATAGCACCTAATTTGACATGGCAGTTAATTATAAACATTTATCGAAAATGTAACTATAAAATCTGTTTCGAAGTACAAAAGGATTAACGATGCTTAAAAAAAAAAAAAAATAATCAAATTAAGATATAAATTGCATTTATAGCATAATGTTGCCTCGGCTTTTAGTAAATGTATAAAAGCAGTAAGTTCCAATAATGAAACTACCTATTATTCATTTTTAACAATAGACACCAACGTGAAGGTTAGCCAAGTAGTCTATCAGCACAAACATCACAACAATAACACATAACAATAGAATATTTACACCCTTGATCCTAAAATCCAGCGAAAATAACAAACCAAATTAAAATATGAAAGGCAAAATTAGAAAACCAATTTAAAGTTAACTATATTTATCTCTTTAACATATAAATACATAAAAGTATATTTGTTTTTATATTCAATATAAGTTATTCAATTACTTCAAATTTAGGACATTAAAGCACCCTAGATTTAAAGATCAAGGTTGCATATTCTCTCATACACATTACGCTAAACATTAACAGACATTACTATGTGTTTCCAGAATAATTAAAAAAGGCTAGACAACACCTAGCTCTAAAGCAGTAACATCGCCTGGCACTAAATGCTGCCAAGTCACACCTCTGCTAAAAGTACACTGCTTGGCTGGCAAGGTTATCAATCTTGCTCAACAATGCCAAGTCACACCACTTTGAAAACATGGAAACAACATAATTTAAACATATATTCAACTTTAAACAAATATGGTTTTATATAACACATATAAACACATTTTATAACAATATTAAATAACAGATATATTTATCAAAAACTATGAAAAAAAAATATTAAAATATTAAATGAAGTTATACATACAAAATGTGCTTACAACCTACAAACAGTAAATTTTCGAAATGAAAATCTAAAGACTATAAATTAAGAACATTAGAAAATATAACATTATTTGTGTAACACTGTTCACTTACCATACCTTGAATGAGATGTTTATCAATTTTGAAAAACAAACTATTAAATGCTCTAGTTCTTGAACATGCAACATATAGTTGTCCATGAGAGAAACACAGTTTTTTGAGATATACCCCTACTCTATCAAATGTTTGACCTTGACTTTTATTAATTGTCACTGAATAATCTGACAGGAAACTGACGACGTTTCAGAACAAAAGGTAAATTATAATCCGATGGAGCTAACTGAATTCGAGGAACAAAAACCTGTTTACCACCAAAAACACCTGTCAAAACCTCTGCATCAATATAATTATTTTGAAGAGCACAAACTTTCCTTCAAGTACCATTGCATAGCCCAGCTTTAAGGTCTAATTTTCTAAATAGCACAATTACACAACTAATTTTCAATTTTAAACAATGAGGTAGCATACCTGAACGAGTTAGGCTGTTCAAAAACTCAACAGGAAAGTCATTTCTTTCATTAAGGTCATCAGTATCAATTTGATCAGCACTTAAATATATTTTGACCTCACCCGGCAGACATTCAAGCACTTCTTCATTGATTGATAATGAATCAACATTAGTTGGTGTTAAAATCACGCGTTTAGAATAATCATTTTGGTCAGCATATCCAAAAATCTTTTCAACTATGGATTCTTTTTTCTCTAATAATGCACTGATTTGGTATTTCAATGCATCCTTTAAAAGAATCCCCCTCTTTGACAGGTGTTGTTCCATTCCCACGTTTTAGTAGCCATTGGGAAAATTCACCTTCCTCATCTTGTACTCTCATATTTTCAGTTAATTCAAACTTCTGCACACATTGCCAATTCAAAGAACATTTTATACACAATTCTACTATTTCAGCTGGTTGTCCTTTTTTCACAACAGGCAGAATTTGCCTAAAGTCACCGCCAAAAGGAATGATTTTTTCTCCAAACAGAAAGTTGTTGTTGCAAATATCTTTTAACAACCTTTCAATTGCATTTAAGGCATGTTTAGGTTTCATGGATGTTTCATCAAGCAAAAGCAAACTAACTTGTCTTTAGAAATGCCAGTGTATAGAGTTAGGAGTTACATTACATGTGCTATTATCCAATATTGGAACAGGAAGTTTGAATAACCCATGCAATGTAGATCCATTTGTAAGAGTTGCTGCTATGCCAATCCATGCAGCTGTAGCAGATTTCAAGTCCCTACTTATGGTTTCAGCAATTAAATAATTATAAGTAAAGACTTTTCCACTACCAGCTGGTCCATCCATAAAAAACAACCCAGAATGTTGATTTTCTACACTTGGTTGCTCATTCAGTGCAGCAAGGATAGCATTACATACATTTAATTGATTGACATTAAGCAACAGTCTCATTGAATTGGGTTATTTTTATACCTTACATACATATTTAAACACATTTTTAAAACAATTATATAACACATATTAACACATGCACAAACAATAAAAAAACACTTTACATTATTATAAAAACACAACGGTAAAGCAACTACAAAGCACTTGTTACCACATACACATACAAATCAAAAAAGTATATAAACAAACAATAAACGTGTGAAAACAAAAGTTTTAAAAATGATGCAAGAAAATTTAAAAAGATTTAAAGTAAACAAAATATATATTTACAAACAATACTCCTTACCCTCTTTTTTTTTTTTTTATAAGAACTGTAATCCTCATTATAATCCTTTAACCTTTACATACAATAACATGTGACATGCCATGTCAGTGTTGGCGCAAAATTTTAATTTATTTTTCTAAATTTTCTAAAAAAGAACAATAATAGTTAATAGCATCACAGAAATTTCAAAGTAGTAATAATTTCAAAGTAGTAATAACCATTTTATGGAAATAGCATTAGTTTAACTTTATATAACATCCATACCCCTATTTTCCTTCTAAAAAATAAAGTAATTAAAATTAGCCCGCTAAAAGACAAACTAAAACAAAATCTAAACGATTTAAAAAATTAAAATCCATTCTACTTAAAATCCTTTCCACTTTATCTTATAAAAATGTAATATAACTATTTCGTATTCTTACTTCAATTATAATATGATCTTAGCGATGATTATTTATCTTAACATGATTTTTTATGTAATATATCTAAACAAATAATTAAAATCCAAAAGAAAAAATTTGTAACTGGCTTAAAAGTCTTTCTCCAATGACCGCGTGCAATTGAAAAACGCGCTCTTTCAAAGCCTAGTAACTAATTCAAAGCCTAGGAGCTAATGACGAAACGACGTCAAACATTGAACATTTCTGTTGGAATTTTATTATAGATAAAATAAGTATTCTTAAGGCTCAGCTCTTCTTCCCAGCTTTTCTACTGAACATAAAGGTTTTTGTATTTCAGATTTTAAACTTGCTAACTCCACAAATATTGCATATTGAAAGCCTGATATAAATAAGTTAGAACTAATTTAATAAAAATTTTTATATAAACTCAATAGAATCATAGGTTCAATACAAGGTTCAATAAATATTATCATACGCCTTTCATCAATTGGTTTAAAGCTAGCTGGTGGTTCATCATAAAAAAAAGTACCACCAATGCCTCTTGGAAAGATTTTTTGAACTGGTTTCACAATCAAATCATATTGACAAACAGATGACTAACTAAATTGATGTTTATTGATTTGATATGATTCTGAAAAACCTAAATCTTCTTCTAAATTTAAACGTTCTCTACTTGATATTTCTGAGTAGATACTGTCTTAGGATGTTATCTAGGAGATTTACAAAATGATATTAAAGAAAATCATGGCGATTCAGCAACTTTTTCAACTGTAATGTCAGGACTACTTTCTGTAATGCAATGACGATTGCCATATGTTTCACTATTACATTTTAAAATTGATAATAAAAGATAAATACACAAGACTATTATTTTAATAAGGTACTTGCAATAAAGTACCTAAATAAAGAAAACTGACAAAACTAATTTTAAAAAACCATTTTAAAGTTTAAAAGCATGTGTATTAAATTTACAAAATACCTGTTTCTTGAAAATCAGAATTTGAAGACTCAGTGTCGAACATCATCCAAATACCACACATCTCCTTTGTTCTCTTGTCAAGAATTATTTTTAGTAATATATATTCTCCCCACCCTTTATCAGGTGAAACCCAATTACTAATATAATAGTTTTTTTTTTTTTTTGTCTTTCGGAGGCCAATATACAACACTTTCGAGTTCATCTACCCAATGCACAGGTACGGTCATTTTCTGTTGTTTAATATCTTCAATGACAATGTTTTTACTTTTAGCCCAATTTTTATTGGGCTAAAAGTAAAAACAAAAAAATTAGAAATCTGACCCCATGGATTTTATGATGTCAACATATAAGATTGTTTATTATTACAGTTAATATAAATAAACAGACTTTTTATAATAAAATATAAAAATATAAAATTTATTAGTAATATTTGTAACGAATTATTTGCTTTAAAACTGTTTCTCATTAAACTTACCTTGTATTCGCTCTTGAAAAGGAGACTTCTATATTCCTTTAACGGGGCTTCTTTGCTTTTGACATTGAATGATTTGTGAAATAATTGTGCGGTTAAACATTAAAACAAATTTTGCTTTTTTAAATTTTATTTCATTTTCATGGAATTTGTACTCTATACTCTGTACAATGAAATTTTTTTACTAATCGAATTCTATTGAAAAATTCTTAATTAAGGTCTATTTTTTGTCATGGATAATGACTTTGAAACAATAGACTTTCAAAAGTTGCGTTTTGACGTTTTCAAAACAGAAAATATTTTATTTGCGAATGATTTATATGAGGGCGATGTTTTCTTTTTAAACAGAAAAGTATTTGACTCAACATATTTTGTTATTAAAACTTTTAACGCTGAACTCCAAAATAACATAGGAAAGTTCACGGTCATGCACATCAACATCAGGAACTTAAATACAATTATCGATAAGCTAAGATACTTTCTTATCGAATGCAAAAGGTCTTTCAAAAAAAAAGAACTTTGGTATTCTTTTGAATGCAAAAGTGTTTTTTCTTCGGAATGCATAAAATTATCGCTGTTTTGAATCGCGGATAGTGACATTATGTACCAGCGCCTATAATTGTATTGGGTTATGATCGTTTCCTTGTGACTGTTCTTGTTTCTTTAATATTCATAATTAAGAGCAGCTCCTTAACTTTTGAAGTAAGCTGTGAAAGATTCATATATATATATATATATATATATATATATATATATATATATATATATATATATATATATATATATATATATATATATATATATATATATATATCGTTTGATGTAGTGTTGTATTAAAATAATACAAAGCACTTGTTTTGATTATATATAAATTTCAAAACAGAGCGATTTATAATTACAATTAAAAACGATAAAGAAAAAACTTTTATTATGGAACTTTAAGTTTCATGCCTAACGGCAATCATCAGCCATATATTACAAAATTAAACGTTAAAATTACATTTATAATTACGGTGGCGTGGGTTCTAATGACTCCATGCAAACAAAATCTTAAAAGTATAATGTGACGTAAACGTAAAGTGAACCAGGATCAATCTTCGGTATCAAATGAGGAAATAAGGAACTTATTCTTGTGCCTGCACTTCGAGACCATTTCACTCCTTGTATAAAGTAGGTTATCTCCTTTGTACATCAAAATTTGAAACTTCTCGTTCAAACAAAGGTTACAAACTCTTGATGCTGGGTTGTATGGTTTGCATTTTTTAATAATTTTCCATCAGATAAAAGGCGTGAAGTTTTTTTCTTTTAATTTCCATACCTTCTTTGATAGCTCTGTATCGTTCTTGTACATAACTGCATTAAAGGATTTTTGTGGTTAGCATACCGAGCTTTGAACGATGTTTCGCTAAGTCCTATATACACTTTTTCTTTATATTCCGGATTGTTCGAATATACGGTGGCCTGATAAACGATGTTGTTGGAAAGGCAACGGTTGTTCATTGAACATTTCGATTTGTCAGTGCAGTTGCATTTTATTTCATTAGTTTTTGCCTCATTTTGCAAAATGTTTTTGTTGTGAGAGTTAATAATTGATTTTATACTTGGCATGCAAGAATAACTAATTTTGATTGTGTTTCTATTAAATATTTTACGAAGCCTGTGGTGAACTGGGAAGTGGAGGTCGATGAGGTTCAAAAAACATTTACCTATTTTTGTAACAACATTTGCACTGAAAGGAGGATTATACCAAATTATCTTACGTTGATGGTTGCCGTTTGTTGATTTTATACTTGGATGGTACGCAAGTTCGCAATTGTAACCCGATTTTTTCAAGGCTTCTTGATAAGGAGGAATACTTTCTTTAAAAATCGCTTCACTTCACGATGCTGTGATAATCTTAGTTCAATAGTTTTAGGAATACTTTTTATTACACTCGGTGGATGATTAGAACTAGTATTTATATAATTCAGTATGTCATCTGATTTGCGATATGGTTGAAAAGAACCATCGTTAAGATTTAGTGTTAGATCGAGATAGTTGACTATTTTCAAATTGCATTTAATAGAGATAAGAAGATTATTATTTTTAAAAATTTGTACAAAATGTTTCTTTATTCTCTCCATTTCCTGACCACTTTTGTTCCTAAACATAGCTAATCCATCATCTCGATATATACCGAAAATGCTTTTTTCATAAAACTGCGAGATTTGATGCAAAATAAAAATTCCCACTAATTCGCAAATCTCTGCGCCATCATAGGCCCCCATGGTGACGTCAAATAATCCCCCCTTTTTCTTAATCCAAGCAGATCCATTGCTAAATAATAATGATTTCCTTGCATGGTGTATAAATCTCTTTTGTTCGCTATATATTGTTAGATGTTGCTCTGCAAAAGTTATTGCGCTTTTTAGTAGGTTTTCATTAATTGATAGATAAAAATCATTAATATCAAAGACTAAGAACTTACAGAATTGCTTTTCATTTATGGTTTGAAACCAATCTATAACATTTTGAGTGTTTTGCCATTGGTTCAAAAGTAGTTTCTTTCTTAGCTCGGAATTGATGTTGGATAAAATAGATTTTGAAATTCTTCCAATCTCATTTTTAGCAGGATTAATAAGTTTAACAGTTGGATGATCTAGGAAGTTCTCATTATGCTCTTTTAGGGTTATGAAACAATCTGCAGTTCCGTTAATTTCGATTTTATTGTATACATCATGGTTAATTAGGATTTGTTTACCTTGTTTATTTATTTGATCTTTGAGTTTAGGGTCTGCCATTTTATACGTGGAAGTAATTGCATTAGTAAGGAGATGATTGTATTGTTCTTTGGGTAGTTTGTACATGTTTGATGTTTTGTCGGCTAGAGTTAAAGTTTTTTTCGAGGTTCGTATAGATATTATATCGTTTGCTATTTTTTCTTGAAAAAGGTTGTTGTTTTTTGAACATCTTTCAAAGCTCGGTATGCTAACCACTTAAAATCCTTTAATGCAGTTATGTACAAGAACGATACAGAGCTATCAAAGAAGGTATGGAAATTAAAAGAAAAAAACTTCACGCCTTTTATCTGATGGAAAATTATTAAAAAATGCAAACCATACAACCCAGCATCAAGAGTTTGTAACCTTTGTTTGAACGAGAAGTTTCAAATTTTGATGTACAAAGGAGATAACCTACTTTATACAAGGAGTGAAATGGTCTCGAAGTGCAGGCACAAGAATAAGTTCCTTATTTCCTCATTTGATACCGAAGATTGATCCTGGTTCACTTTACGTTTACGTCACATTATACTTTTAAGATTTTGTTTGCATGGAGTCATTAGAACCCACGCCACCGTAATTATAAATGTAATTTTAACGTTTAATTTTGTAATATATGGCTGATGATTGCCGTTAGGCATGAAACTTAAAGTTCCATAATAAAAGTTTTTCCTTTATCGTTTTTAATTTTATATATATATATATATATATATATATATATATATATATATATATATATATATATATATATATATATATATATATATATATATATATATATGTCTTGAAAAGTTGAAGAACCAACATAAAAAAATTAATGATGACGAAACGAAGAGCCAAAAGGAGATTTTTCTTGATGCGTTTAAGGCCTGAAAATAAAACAAAATGTTAACCGTACTATTTTTAACAATATCTTCATATTTATTATTTTCCAAATATCTCATACTTTTTTTACAAAGATTTTAATTACTAAAAGTTATACTGGAATGAGTTGTGTTTATAAGATTTTGGTATAAGAATAAGACATTGGCATTGGCATTGCTTGTGAGGTGTTTGAGGTGTGATCAAACCATATAGCTTCGTTTGGTTTACCCACGATTGTTGCGTGCACAAGTTCAAAACCTCTTCTAAGTCCTGTATTAAATATACTCAAATCCTATATGGCAATAATTATATTAACTGTTTATATTTATTATTAAGGTTATTATTAATTCTTACTGATTTGTTTATTTCCAGTGGTGTTTCTTTGTCCATTATCTTTTCTATTTCGTTTGCTGCATTTGTTATTTCATCGTTTTCTTCATCGCTTATTTCTATTATTTGCTTTTTCTTTTTGGTTGGTGGTTCTTCGTTAGCCATAGCTGATGTGCATTGCCTATTTTCATCTTCTGCTGTTAGTAAATCATTTAGTTCACTGTCTGATAAAGGTTTTAATTCTGCAGCTTCTTTTGCGTAATTGTTAGCTTCGATAGGATCTTCTACAGTATAAGATAGTTGCATCATTAATTCATATGCTTCTTGTTGATTGTTTGCACTTTCCAACATATTCTTTAAGTCTTTTATATGTTTCTCCTTTGCTTCTTTTAGTGCTTTTGAAACTTCAACTTTTTTTGATTTTTTAACCAATTTTGTGTTAGGCATTTTGATGTACAGTTACTGTTTAATCGGAGCGTGTATTGCTGTTTTAGGGCGAGTATTTGTTTTTATACTGTTGTTTTTAATCCTTTTTTTCTATTAGTTGGAAACTGGTTTTATTCTTGTTATACTTGATAATACGAAATATTTACAAATTCTATACCGTCCATCCGACCATCCATCCGGGCCCACCGCCCATCCCCACCGACCGTCCGCAAATTTTTCCGCAAATGTTTAAATATTTCCAACGAATAAATACCTGCACCTTATAGTTGCCTTTGTTTGAATTCAGGGTGTTGTGTAATCATCATTATTATCAAAACTCTGACTTGAACCACTGGAGACCTGAATTCATTTTTCTTTCCTTTTCTTTGTATGTACAGAAGAATAGGCTTCGCATCTAAAATTGACTTCAAGCAAAAAAACATACTATTCCAGCGTGTCTTGACAAAGCTTTGAATTTTATGAAGTGGTCCTTTAAACAAATATTTTTTTCAAGTGCGCTGCAGTGGCCTCCATTTGGCCTGCAATCTTGGGTGAGTTTCGAAGCAAATAGGAAAGCGCTTTTGCTTTTTCGAACCAAGGACTGGCTTTAAGTCCAGCCAAGCAGACCAGATTTAACCGATGGTTGACACAGGAAACTGATGAGACTGATGATGAGTTTTTTGAAAAAGCCTTCACATTGGCGGCAGCAGCATCATGAGTGAGAAAAATTTCACAACCATTGGGCAATTGACTTTGTAAATCCTGAGTTAAACTAGAAGAATAAAATAATAACATTGTAAAAATAATTAAACACAAAAATGTTAGAGGCACATTGGTGCAGTAGCATAGCGAAACGGGGGTAAAGGGCCTTTTCCTCAGAGCGTAAACAATTAAAGAGGCGCCAAAAAAAAAAGCTCGTCTTTTCATAAAAAGCTTTTTTCTAAAAAAATTTATTTTTTTGTTATAAAAAAGCCCTTTCTTGCTATTTTGGACACGGGCGCTAAATACCCTCGCTATGCCACTGCATTGTGAATACCAAAGTCTATATATCCTGCTATAACTATAGTTTCCATCAAAAGATCAACTAGGTCTCAAGAGGACGACAGAGTAAGTTGCCCTGGGCCTTATTCATCTCTATGGGCCTTGTCCTGCTAATAACAGACCTTGGGTCCTACATTTAAGCGGTGTAAAATTTTTTTTTTGTTTGAATAAACTTTTTAAGTCTCTACGAACGAGAAACTTTTTAAGTCTCTACGAACGAGAGCGTTAAAAAGCTTAATTTTATATTATACCGCTATTTTATAAGTATTAGTAGATTTTCTGTCAAATTCCAATTTAAAAAAGTTGCCAAACAACTTTTTTAAATTGGAATTTGACAGAAAATCTACTAATACTTTTTAAATTATAATTTAAATTGTTAAAGAAATCAAAAAATAAAATATTTTTTACTGATATAACCAATACCATTCAAATTTTGCCCAAAATCATTGCATTAAGTACTTACTCCGAGAAGATTTTTTGTAAGTTTTCAGCAGTCTGTGGCACATCAGTTGGCTCACAACACCACAAAAATCTCCGTATTTGGTAGTTGTTGTTGATGTAATGGTCTGTGATGGAATTATACTTGTCTCATGCTGGAGAGGACCATCCATCAGTGGTGAAACCAATGCGCATAACCATTTTGATCTCGGAAAAGACGATGTCTTTCACAGCTTTTTTGGCAGCCTCATATACAATGGGAAGTTTATTTTGAGCGTAGGTCCTTGCCGAACGAAGTGTGTACTAAAAAAAATTTAAAATATTTTGAATCACAATAACACCTGGTATTTGAAGCTTACTTTACTCGGGTTATTGTTAGCATAAATATTGGAATAGAACTCTAATATACCTGTGGACAAATTGCGTGAAACATTTGTTGAATCGATGGGAGTTCCATAAAGTGAAATGAAACATTGGAGTTTGCAAGGCCTAGACACACTTCATAGTCAAATCTTAATTGCATAGGATCTTGCGACTTCAGCTTAAGAAAATGTGTTGGCTTTCTGAATTTCCCGCGTTGTTGAAAGTAACTACCAGCTCCAGTTCCTAGATATATTTTTAATTGCTGTTATCACAAGAGCTTCAACTCCTAAAAGCAGTTTTGCCAGTTTTCAGAATCATTAAGTTTTAAAAAATGATTACCTCCTATTGATGCCAAGAACTCAAGTTTTTCCCCAGAAGTGGCTTGTTGAGACTTTATTTCTTCCTTCTGCCGCAAAACTTCATTATACACAGTTTTGTGTTTGCGCTTGAGGTGTGACTTCATGCCAGTTGCAGAAGCATTTGGTCTAGCGATTCTGTTAGAGACGACATCTGGACATAACTTGCATTTGACTTGTGAAACATTTTTTGAAGTCGGTTCAACATCTTCAAAGTTATTCCATCAGAGTTTTTGCCTTTTGCGACCAGGTGGGAGTCTAGTTTCTGCAAATTGAAAAGAAATCATTTACAAGCTCAAAAAGTAACAATGCCAACTTTATAGCTAGTATTACTTAGTCTAGTTTAGGATCCCCATTTTACAATCTTATAATATAACTTAAAGTTGAACAAAACAATTTTAATTACTGCTTGGAGCCTATTTAAAAAAATTACTCTGGGTTATAAATCATATTAATTCAAAAAAAGAGAAAAAAATAAACAAAAAAAACTATACCTGCCATTTTGTGGTTCAACATTTGATCCTAAGGCAAAAAATGTGTCTGATACTAGATGCAAAATCTAAAAGAGTGAAAATAATTTTAAATTGTAAATATTTTTTTGCCGGTTTTTTACATTTTTATGTTTACAAACTTAGAGTGTGTAGTTGCAAAAATTGTGTGACACTGCTTTTTTGAGAAAAAAATTGAGCCACACAATTTTTGTGCAAAAAAACTTTAAGTACTCTCTTAAAATTTGCGCTTTTGAAATTTAAGACTTCAGGCTTAACACTGTGAAGAAACAATTCCTTCACAAACTAAAAAAAAAATGAATCATAAAACGTACCTTTTTACTGCACCTTTTTGAATCGGGTAAAATCGGGTAAACGTACCTTTTTACTGTACCTTTTTGAATCGGGTAAAATCGGTTGTACCCGAGAATGAACCACAAAATATTTAAGATTTTATTTAATAATATACTATATAAATTACAACTAATATAATTAATGAAATTCTGTAGAGTTTTGGTATATTCTTTTTACAACACAGGACTTTACTTATAAATAGTTTTATTAGAAATTTCTCGAATTTTAATTTGCTTATTCAGGATAAATTCGTAGCAATAAGGTTTTTAGTTTCCGCTCATTGTTGTATTTTATTGGTACTATTACGTGAGGCATACGTTTGCAAATATTCTTTTGATAATTAATCCGTACCAAATTTTATGTTGAATCGCTCTTAGGTCTTCCGAATCCCTTTCATTTGCAGAAAAATGGTGGTTTTCTTTTTTTTGATCGCGTTAACTTTGATTTTCAATATCTAAAGTTGCCCAATTTACCATTCTGGCTCCCCTTCCCCTCCCATTATTTTTCAGTAAAATAGATATTAGTTGTACCCTATTTCAAGGGTACAAGGGTATATAGTCGGCAACTGGACTATTAAAACATTAAATTTTGACAGTAAAATAATTATTTTTATTACAATAACTATATTGTTATTGTAAAGACGAATTACAATACAATATTTATTGTTATTGTAGTGGGTCATTACAATACTTTTTTTTTTTCAGATATTGTTATTGTTTTATAAAAATGAATTGCAATACAATATTTATTGTTATTGTATTACAGAATTACAATAGTTGTAAATCACAAGTATTGTTATTGTTTCTAAATTAAGGTAATACATTAACAATAATTATTGCTACTGTTATTGTTTTTATTACAATTACAATAGTCCTAACCCTATATATATATATATATATATATATATATATATATATATATATATATATATATATATATATATATATATATATATATATATATATATATATATATATATATATATATATATATATATATATATATATATATCTGTGTGTGTGCCACCGAAGATATAGGAAAATACTTATATGGCTATAGTGAAGATTAAAAAAAGTAAAAGTATTGAAAAACATCAAAAACCAGAAAAACAATTATAACAGTAATAATAATAACAATAATAATAGTAATAATACTAATATTACTAATAATAATAATGATAATATTAATAATAGCAATAATAATAATAATGATAATAATTAATATAATTCTAATAATGATAATGATAATGATCATCATGAGAATAATAATAATAGTAATGATAATTATTATTGTTATTATATATATATATATATATATATATATATATATATATATATATATATATATATATATATATATATATATATATATACACTACCTACTCATTATTAGACTCAAACTCAATTTTTAGCTTTTTGTCTTTTTTGTGTGTCTAAAATGCAATACAAGCAATCGCAACTGAATTTTTTTGTTACATAATCTATATATAATTACATACAAAGCATATTAAGAAACTTAATACTTGGTGGTTAGTCCTTTTGACTCTATAAGAGCTTTTACACGCCTGGGCATACTATTTATGGATTTTGAGATCAATGCTTTAATTTCAGGATCTCGAACCCATGCATCAATCAGTTGTTCTGTAAGCATCTGTTTACTCTTATTTTTTCCGCACTGATTTTACGTTTTACTAGCTCTCACAGATTTTCAATAAGATTCATATCTGGAGAATTACCAGGCCAATCAAGAAACTCAATACTCTCATTAGCAAGAAATGTCTTTATGGATTTTGCAGTATTGCATGGAGCACCATCTTGCATAAAATCTATTTTTTCACCAATAGGAAACCACTCTCGTATCTGTTTAATCAGGGTGGTCTGTAGGACATTCTTTTGCTGATCTTGCTTCATTGTCCCTTGTACAATGTAAAGTTATATTAATAATTAAATATTAATAATGATCATCAATACTATCTGTAGCCGATACTTGCAGATGTTTTGTTATTTGATATTTAGTTGCAACAACCATGTGCAAAGAACATTCTTTGTCTGTTGAAAGATTTTTAGTAGCAGTATCAAATGGTGTTAACACTGCGATTACATCTTTCAATAAAGTCTTGTTCAAATCGAATAATTTTCTTTGAAGTTTTTTATCTTGTTCTCTTGCTGAAAAAGTTATATCTTCAATATTTGTCAACACTGATTGCAACATAGTGAGTTGAGAATTCCACCTTGTTGAAACAGATTGCTTAACCGATGTTTGTAGTTCATGTTGAATTTTTGAACGTTTTATGTGTCACTATTTTCTTGCATGTTCCAATAAGACTAATGATTTCCAAACCGAAGCAGGGGCATCTTTCACTTCTAGACCATGAACCAAAACCAAATTTAGGTTGTGTCCACAGCATGGAATCCAAATTTGATCTTTAAAAGCAGCTTTAACATTTCAGCCATTGTCAGTTACATAATAATTGTCACTTTGCCATGCTCCCATTTCTTCTAGAATTTCTTTGGTAACGGATTTAATATTCTCAGCCAAATGCAATAATAAAATATTTATGAAACGTTAATTAAAATAAAAAATACAAGATTGACATTACCAATGACATTCAAATGAGATATTAATTGATGAAAGCTTTGTGAAAAGTTATTACAATAAACTACGTTTTAAATTGACAAGAGAAGAGAATCGACAAGCCAAATAAGTATTTATGAAATCATGTGGTTTAACTTAAGTAAAGAAATATTTATTAAACCATTTCGTTTTAAAAAAGACATATTTGTAACCAAGTGGTTTTAAAAAAGAAATACTATTCAAATCATGTGGTTTAATATTAATAAAGAAATATTTTTAAAACCATTTCGTTCAAATAAATAAATATTTTAGAAACCCTCAAGTATTTAAATCAATGAAAATTGTAATAATCTCACCTGTGTGTTTTTCTTCCATTGATCTTGTTGCAATGATGTATGAGTACAATTTCCATTGGTCTTTGATATAGATTATTGTAATTGTGATGTATGGCATTGTTGTCTGTACGTGTGTCCACAAATCAGTCGTTACAGAAAAACGTTTCTGCTTCTCAAACACTTTTCTAAGTTCAGCTCGTTTCTTTTCTGATTCAGTATAAACATGACGAGAAACAGTTCGAGCAGAAGGAAGAATATCATCAACAGAAACATTTCCATGTTTAGCTCCAATTGAAATTAATTTCTCTGCAAATTTTCTAAAACCAACACCTTCTACAATTGAAAATGGCCGAATGTCAGAAGCACACATGTTCGAAATTACATTAACCAGCTCAGTTTTTTCTGTAGTCGATATTTTTTTAACAGTTTCAGAGGTTGACACAGCAAACCTGGTTATTTTTGGCGACTCTGTTTTCCCCACACACGATTTTATGTGAGTTTTCAAACCACTTGTACCATCTCGAGATTTCCATTTTAGTACAGCCTTACACTTCGAACAAAGAACGTGCTCACATTGTCAACATTCACCTTTAATAAAAACGGCCAAACATCGCTGGTTCCCGGATTTTCAACGTAACTTAAACTATCATCGTTTTTTGAAATAAGTTTGCTTAACTTTAATTTAACCATTTTATGTATCCAGGTGACAAATTAATAACCGTTACCGCGGAAATAAATTCAGATCTGTTACTGCTACCGCTGTATAACCGAGCCCATTATTACCGTTACCGCGGAATTACCGTATTTTTTTTTCCATCCCCGCGGTAAGCGCGGTTTTACCGCAATTCCCGTTACCGTGTCACACTCTAGTAGATTCTTCGCTGAATGCAACCTGAATATAGCAATAATTATTGATGTTTAATAATATTTAAAGTATTAGTTAAATCAATTGGGGAAAGATATTAATCCAAAAGTGTCTTTTGAAAACTTGTAATAATAAAATATTATTTAAGTTTCAGGAAAGAATAAATGGAAAATCTACCTTATTCCAGTCATCCTGAGAAAAAGAAGAGTGTTTTTTAGCCCAAGCAAGACGTTTTTTAATCATCGCAGTGGTAAGTTTTGGTTTCTTCAGTGGCTTTATGCACTTGAATCCTAACTCGTAACTTCGCCTTCTTAAAGATCCAAGTGAAATGTTGATTTCTTGGTCCTTCAAAACGCTTTTCTTTTTTTTTTTCTGGCATCTTTTGATTTTGCTCAATAACTTTTTTGATCTTTCTATCATCTCTAGCACTTGTTATTCTTTTTCGGCCACAGCACACTACGGTTTCTGAGAAGCGTTTTTTTGGCATAAATTAATAATTTCAATTTAAAGACAAAATAGCTAATAATTTTTATTTCTAAAGATTGGCAATATGTTCCATATATTTCATAACTAAATTTTATATGATTTCATAACTAAATTTTACATGATTTTAATATATATATATATATATATATATATATATATATATATATATATATATATATATATATATATATATATATATATATATATATATATATATATATATATATATATATATATATATATATATATATATAAATATATTTAATATTTAGATATATTTTATTTATATCTATTGTAAAAAATATTATTAGATGAATTCATATTCAAAAAATAAGTTAAATTTTAACTAAATTTTATTATCCAATGTAATTAAATCTAAATAGTTTACGGTAATTAAGTCCTCGTCGGAAATTGCATCGTCATAGTCGTCATCGCTTTCACTACCCTATTCGCTTTCGCTATGTTGATGTTGCGAGGTATTAGATGGTATTTCTGTAAACTTATCACCTCAGAAGGAAGAGGTAACTTAAGATGAATCGGAATTCTAAGGATCTATGAAAAACAACTTCTAGATTTTTTTCTCTGCTGGTTTTACGAGCATGAAGTTGTCTCTTATGTTTAAAAACTTTGTCTGGCTTCAGACCCTTCTTTACCAAAATAATCTAATGGTAGTGCTGTATTTTCTAGAATTTGTCAACCATTTATTGAAACTTTATGAGCAGTTGCAGGCATCGGATACCAAGGCTATTTAGACATAAAATGTTTTGCCGTATCAAAACAACATTTTTCAAATTTATCTAAATTAATATGATACTGGGAAGAAATATCATCTCGGCTATAATTTCATTAGTATTAATGGATTCCATACACTGAAAAATCACTTTTTGTAATTGTACAAAACGTTTCACTGTATGCTCTAACAAATTCTTTAATGGTATTTGTGCAATGATATCGGAAATTGATATACCATTTGGTCTACATGCTGATTTACATTTCCAAATCTCTTTGTAATCTGAATTTATTTTACAATTTTTGATAACTCCTTGTTTAATGTTTTGATACTGTTGTTTAATTAACCCTTTATTGGTCGAATATTGAAAAAACTATTAAAAAAATTCTTTAAATAATTTTTTTTAAGGAATATTACAAAGATATGAAAAAACAATATATATATATATATATATATATATATATATATATATATATATATATATATATATATATATATATATATATATATATATATATATATATATACAAATACAGTAACACCTAAATTTTAATTTGTTGCCGTTTGGCAACATTGAACGATAAAGGTAATAGATAAAAATTTTTAAAAAGATTGCTTTCATGCTTTTATGTTTAAATATGCTAGCAAACTATATATAGAACTTATAAAATAAAACTCGTTCACATTACATGATATTTTCAATCATAAAATAATTACTACATCGAGAAACATACTTAGCTCAACAAGGAGTGTCAGGGGAGGGGGGGAGGTGCAAAGGTCAATTTGATTATGTAAAAATCAAAGAAGCTTTTTTATTTTTAAAACTATCTTATATAAAAAGAGAACCTAATCTAAGTTTTAAAAATGACATCTTTTGATCTTAAAAACTCTGTGCTTAACATTCTTTTTTATGAAATTCTTGAAAACAGTTTTTCCCGCCTGTCAAACATAAACATAATTTGCACTTGGTGCAGTATACACGACTGTAACCAGTCAAACAATATCTGTACCGATTCTTATTTTTGTAGAACTCCAGCCAATTATTCAACAAATCATAGAGTACATCACTAATTGGTATTGGCACAAAAAGCTGAATGACTAAAAAATACTGTCGCTATTGTTTAATGTTGCCATACGGCAACAATTTTATTTGCCCCAGTTATACCCCAATTCAGCTTTATACACAAAGCCTAATTTTGACATTTAAAACAACTATACACTTGTAATAATTAAAAAATAAAAGGAGGGAAGAGTTTCAATTGATTATCAGTTGAGTAGGGCTAAAGGTTGCATGTACTTTTTGCTTACAAAAGTAACCCAAAAGTATGGAAAGTTTACCCCAATTTCAATTAGCGCAACAATCACAACATTGACTAGAAGAAGAAAAACAAAGTTGGATATATGTAAAATCATCACTAAATTGATAATTTATGGAACAGGAATCAATTAGAATCAATTCAATGTTTTTGTTGCCATATGACAACAGTGAACAATAAAGGGTTAAATTAGAATCCAAAATTAACTATAATGCTTCTTCGGCTGTATAACGTACTGTTTCTTTTTTTTGGTGAAAATATAGTTTTTTTAATTTTAGTTGGCCGAGATGGACTTGTGTTCAATTCTTTTAGAAACAATGCTAAATCACATTTCTTTTGCTGACGTGAAGCCATACCTGCTGCTTGTAATATAAGAGTTGTTTCGTGTAAATATCCCGGCACAACTTTGATACTTCCAATCTCTTGGCCCGATCCGATATTTCGGTATATGATAACCTTGGTCGTCCAGAAAATGTTGATGGAATTGATTGACTTAAAGATGTTGATGGAATTGCATCATCAGTAAATGTAATTTCTCTTTTCAACCAATCTGAATTTTTACTTTGAATTGGCATAATGTTCTTTGACAATCTGACCATTTTCGTTCAAAAGAATTGCACGAACGACATATTTTCTTTTGAATATTATTGCTAATAACTACTGTTTCATCATTTCCAACTATTTAAATGACGTGCTCAAAAACGTTTGACTTTTTTTCATTTACATCTTTCTTTTCCAGCCATACATTAAATAAATCCTCACATTTGAAACAGAACATCACTGCAAAAAAACATGAATATTTTTAATTGGGGCAACTAGGGGCAAGTTTTGAAAATTGGAATATATACCTGAATATTACCAAAATTCAATCGTGTAAAAATATTTTTGGAGAAGTACGGAGATTTTTTTAAAAGTCAAATCAAAGTTTTGAAAAATGTCAAGAAAAAAAAAAATTCTATACGCGCGCTTATTTCTTTTATATAATTGATATAATAATGCAGTATTTTAATTTAATTAAATAATTTTTAAAAGTATATACCTGTATAAAAATAATTTTCTTTACAGCAATCAAAAATGTTAATTATTTCAAAAGTTATGTATTATCAAATTCACAGCTCACTTTACGCTAGCTCACTGCAAACTAGGCTGAGATTAAATTTAACCTCAACTTGAGTGCATATTAAAAACAAACTAGGCAATTAATTTAAAAATAGACCACGTTTATTATCACTTTGATGGGTATACTTTAAGGTACCACATAAAAAAAATCTTTTTTAGAACTTAAAAAAAATGGGTTTTTGCCAAAAAATCGGGTCTCAGAAACCATAGTGCAGCACCCTGTTTGCTGTGCTTCTAATTTGACCGCCATATTGAGTTTAGAATTTATTCTTCTAACTGTAGCCTGTGAGACTTTGACAAATTTGGCAACATTTCTTTTACTGTGATTAGTTTCTTGCAGAAGAACAGCTACTTTAGCTAATTTACGTAGGGAAACATCACTAGCTTTACCCGTTATTAATCCTAAAACCACAACAACATTTAATAAGTTGTTATATGACAGGGATACTTTAAAAAAACACTTAAAAATAACTGAAATTTTATTATTTGAGTTATTGAACTAAACATTAAAAGTAGATATAGATAATTAAAAAGTTTTGCTTAGCATATGCAACAGCTTACTAATTACAAAGCCATCTTTTACCGGTAAATAAACACATTTGTTAAACAAAATATCTTTATGCTTAACTTTGACAGCATGTCGAACATTACTTCTTAAGAAATATACATCTCTATTCTTTGAGTTTAAAAAGTGTGTAAAGTAGTTATCCATAAAATCTTTTCTATAATAGAAGCACGAGTATTGATCATTCCCTAAATTAACTTTTATGAAAATCACACCATGTTTGGTTAAGAAGCAACCATCTTTTAAGTTGGTATTAATTTTGGTTTTTTTATTGCTCAAACCTAATAAAAAGATTGATTTCATCAAACCTTTTACATATTTGGGATAAAGGATTATGTTTAAATCAAACTAATTTTTTAATCTGCTGCAAGAAATTTTCAAACGGAAAAGCAGATAAACTGTTAAGCGGAGCATTGTAAAATGCAACATCATCACATATATGCAGAAGACTATGTATGTTATAAACACAAAATAATTGACCAAGTATTTCAGTTGAGTTTATAACAAAGTATTTAATCAGGCGACGAGCATTCTCTAAATTTGATCTTTGAAACTCAGCATTACTATCACATAAAATCCGTATGGATATCGATAAGCTTAAGAAATGTTTATAAGTACGCAAATCAATGATGTCTTTTTATACAATTATGCCATAATATAATAAAAAAGAACGTAATTCTGTTGCTTTCCATCTATCTAAATCAGAGAGACCTAGGCTGTCTACCAAAATCGCTGGGCAATTTTCCATTTAGCTGCAATAAACTGTTTGAAATTTGGTCTAACATGTTTAAAGAAATTTTTCCCTGATTATTTCCTTTAATCCTACACTTAAAAAATATATAGATTTCTCCGAGTAACTTCTATACAAACAAGGTGCATATAGTCCAAAGTAAACATGTTTATAAAATGACATGTTTATAAAATGACATGTTTATAAAATGACATGTTTATAAAATGACATCTTCCATTGTGATCTCTGTCAGCATAAGTATAATCAAGAAATTCGATATTTGTACGCAAATCTACATTTACTTCTATATGAAAAAAAACAATTCGGTTTAATATACATCTTCCAGCAATAGTACATCGTTCACAAGAATAATAACCGGTATGATTAACTACATCTTTTAATAAGGAGCGAGCAGGGGCATCACAAATAAAAGCATAAGTTTGAACAATGTAACTTTTGTCATTAACTACAAACGGAGATCTTGTTATTATTTTAATTCATCTGAAAAATCTTTTAAAAATAAATGACATTTAGGTTTAATTGATCCACAATACATTCCAATCAAAAACGGATTGTAACCTTTAATGAGACCAACATAAGGCCACAGCTGTGTACAGCTGTATTTGTACAGTGGTAAACCATCTATATTAAAGCTTAAAGAAATACTAACATCAAGAATTAAATAATAAATTATTTGATTAGTGATCTGGTTTTTTTAATCCAAAGTATATATAATTTCCACTATCAACATTTTTGGAACAAATACTTTTTGTTTTTAATAAGGTTCTACAATCCGATGGCACTTTAAACTCATATTCAAAAAATATAGCTAAAATTTCATTAGTGCATCGTTGCGTACAGCTGTTTTTAAGTGACCATTCCTTATTTTTTGAGCATAAGACTAAATCATATTCTATTTCATTATCAGGTATCACACATCTAGAGTCAGAAAGACTGTTACTATTTTCCTCAAGTGCCGAATTTTGAGATAAATTATGATACTTAAGATCATCACTCTGAGATTTTGGTAACTTAAACTCGTCAAAATTTGGTTCAATTAAATCATTAATAAATTCCGTTTCTACTTCAACAGTCGGATAATTATTGCTTTGGGAAACTAAAAAATTTTGAGGATTATTTACAAACTTTTCTTGAACTGCATTTCGATTTTTTCTCCATACACTAAAATAGTAATTTTTATCTCATTTACATTTTACATATATATGGTTAAAAAACTTAATTCATTTAAAAAAATTAAGTTTATTATAAAAATATGCTTTTAAAAATACCTTGAATTTCGTTGAGATTGTTTGCTTGCAAGTATTTCTTTGCTACTTATTACTGAGAACATATGCACAAAAATCTTTGTATAACATTATATCTATAATTTACAGTGCCAAATAAAAAAACTACAAATTAGAAATTAATAGTTAGAAATGCACTAAATTGTTGTTATAATTGAATAATTTTATTTTAATACTTTATAATAAAATGTTTATAACAAATACTAAAAAATGTAAAACTTCATACAATAAGTAAAAAAATATGGTATCGTATAGCTGTAATAAAGTACATAGATAACTGCATAGCCTATATATTTCTTTTTTGATTATTGTAGTTTGATATATATGTATATATATATATATATATATATATAATATATATATATATATATATATATATATATATATATATATATTAGGGATATGACTTTTTTGCAACCTACTAGGCCTGTATCGTAATTCAATGAACTTTTATGTAAAAAGAACGAATAGATGTTTCATTTTGACATATTTTGAAAAAAGGTCACCCCAAAACCAAAAAATCGAATTTTCAATAGGTACACTTTTGTACAGTAAATGAATATTAAAGGCTGAAGATGTTGTAAGAGTCATACTCCTGTTGTTATTTTATTTATTTATGCAACATGTACTGTGATATAACAAAAAACATTATGTGACATATAATTATACATGTATTACAAAATTAACAGTATCAAAGCGTCTAGTACAACAATATACATAACTGTCTGTGTCTATAGGCCTACTGTGTTTAGTACAGGGGTCACATGATGCTCACGTCTCATAAAGAGTCTAGCGCTTATTACTTAGAATGAATCGAAGTTGCAGTTTGTCTTTCTTTCTGCAGGAAGCATACAGGTCTTGCATCACCTTGATTGCACGTTCAGCTATCTGATTACTTCGTGGTATGTCGATGACGGATGGCTCTTTCTTCCAGTGATTTTTGAATGACTGCAATGCCTTTTTGTAAGGCTTCAATACATCAGATAAATTCTTGAAGTCATTGTCATTGTACTTTTGACTACTAAACCAATGTTCTGCCCACTCATATGAAATGAACCTGCAAACCTTCTCCAAATTCTTTCTCGCTTCAGGCATAAGAATGAACGCCAGAATGGCGAGAATGGCTCTTGAGTTCCATCTGGCATTGCTCATATTAGGAATGTTCTGAAAGTGAATCAGAGGGAAGTTTCTTTGTTCTTCATAGAACCTAAACACTCTTGTTAAATGGTACAAAAACTTCATATCGTCTCTCCACCCTGATTTATCAAGAATTTCTACAGTTCCATTCACAAACTTATCCTTCAGTTCATCATACTTATTCAACAGTTCAGACACAAATGGGTATTCAATGTTTGGAGATTTGGTATCACCCCCAAGTTCTTCGTCCATCACCAGACGGAGAATCCTGTCTAGTACGTGATGCTGACAACCGATAAATTGTGGTATTGTGACACCCTTTAATTTAAACATACGTTGCAACTTCACAACAACTCCATTTCTCTTCCCAGTATTGACGTTTGTTGTATCAGTAATGATCATCTTAATTGAATTCCACAAATTGTATTCATCAATAAGTTTGGCAATTTTTTCAGCAACAGTTTCAGCTTTGCCATCTTTTAAACGCAGTGCATCAAGTTTCACGTCAGTTCTTTCATTCTGAAGTACAACTACCTGATATTCCTTATCATCTATTCGTTTGCCGTCAAAGTGTAAGGACCACTGTTCCATTTTAAGTTGTTGTATCATTTCTTTTTTTAATTTACCTGCCTCTTTGAATGTGGACTTGTAAATTGCTGATTGACTTGGAGTTGGAATATCAATACCTTGTTGTGATAATACATTGCATATTTTAGCAGCTTTCTTTGTGGAAACTCCACTTGATGTAACCATACTTACAGCAAATTTACTTTTGTAGTGCTTTCTAGTTTTTTCTGAGTGTCCTCATCATCGTCTTTATCACCGTCGTCGTCTTCATCATCTTCACTCTTACTTTTGCAGTTTTCAGATTCAGTACCACTGTCTGTGGTAGACAGGACTTGTGATGTGGAAGGTATTGCTGTTCCAGACTGGACTTTCCTTCTCTTGGAAGGGTGAATGGTTTCTTTACTTGCCACTTGTCCTGTTGAGTACCCCACCTGTCCTTTACTTTCTTTTTGTAGGTGGTATAGACGTTTATCTTCCGAGGATAACCACTGGCCATTCACTTTCGTGATGTCAAATAATGCATTGAGAACATCATATTTTCCACGCTTGACACATTCATCATAGACCTTCAGCACCTTCATAAGCTTTGCTCTTATCACTTGATCAGACACATGTGGAAAATTCAGTTTATTGTCCCACAATTTTGTAATTTCCTTAAAAATTTGGTCTATTCGTTCTTTTCTTCCTTTAACATATGCTCCGAGAAACTGGTATCTTCCTACGATCTGCAATTGAAGTGGTATTCTGGATTTTTCATCGAGTGAATGTTCTTCTACAGCCACGCTTCCTCTTCTTCTGTGTGACTCTTGAAATTTCACCAAATTTTTAGTCCAAGTCTTCTTGTTCTTTGTTACTGTGGTATGACTTTTCTTGTGAGACATCATATAATATTGTTACGACTTTACGGATAGCTGAGCGTAAATATCCGTTTAATAAAGTCGTTTAATTAATAAAATACTTTAACTGTATAGTAATCCAATTATAGTTCGATAATCCAGTCAATGTTGATAACAGTTCGATAATCCAGTCCGTATCCTAACGATAATGCTACAACTACTTATACTTCGTACACTTACAGCGTCTTTAGTTCGCTACAGTAGTTCCTTATTAGCTCAGTTACACGCAGAGTACTTCATAGAACTATTCACATTATCAACACTGAGCTCACATTAGCAACACTGAGAATTAAGCTGAGAATTAAGCTTAAGATTAAAACATCGGTCAAAAATGAATGTATAAAAATGGTAAATCAAATTTTTATTTTGGGGGTGACCTTTTTTTGTTGCAGAAAGCTATTTGGGCCTATTTTCATGATTTTAGGTAAAAGTTCATCGATTTATGATACAGGAAACATTTTATTTGAAAAAAAATTAAAAAGTCATATCCCTAATATATATATATATATATATATATATATATATATATATATATATATATATATATATATATATATATATATATATATCCAGAGGGCCCGGGTACGTTCATTGCACGTACAAAAGACGTCCGGACCGAACGTACAATTTCAGTTCGATTTTGGTTCAGATTGGAAATACTGAATGACGTACAAATTTGAATGTACAATATTCGTCCAAATTAGAACGTACACTGTACATTCAAATTCAAATTCAGACGTACTCTGCACGCTCAAATTATAGTCGAGAATTTTTCAAATTAGAGTTAAATTGCAATTACAAATTAGACTTAAAAAAGTTAATTTCGAGTCAATTCGACTTAAAACGCCATATAAATAGTCAGGTATGCGTAAATTTTTAAATCAATTTTGAAAATTCAGTTTTGTTCTAGGTGAAAATTACGAAACTTTCCATTTCAAAACATCATCATCGACATCGTTTGGTTTAAAACATCAATAAAACTAAAAACGAAAGCAACTCATTAAGAATAATTGAGATTTATTATTAAAATAAATCTTGATCTTCTGCTTTACAGCCGTGTCCACCGCCATCTTTTCTATCTGGTGCACGCTTCAACACATTACCAATCGCCTGGTGCACCTCATTTAGTGTATACTTCGGCATACTATCTACATTGACACAAAAATTTATCAGCTATAAATTATATACTTTTTTTGAAAGCAAGAACAAAATAACTTGGCTAATAGTTTTAATATTCTATATATCAGATTGATATCTGATTTCCTTGATTCACTAGAAACTTTCTGTGTTAGATATATTTTATTTAATTCGAGTTGTGCAATATAATTTTGCAAAAAGTTAGACACTTTTTTTTTAAATAAAAACGTAAAAAAATCTTTTAAAAAAATCTTTTAACAGAAAATAATATACTCACAATCACTCTGATTACGTTTGTTTTCTTAAAGGCTTTTTTGTTTTTACCCTCCATGTTATAACTTGCCATCAACTTGTTGGTCATGAGTCTAAAATATGTATAAAAAATCGTTCTCTGTATAAAAAACTGTTTTCACATTTTTATACTATAGGGTAATTACTAAGTACTTTTATAAACTAGCAGAGAAAATGTAAATAGTAGTATATTGTCTTTGGATGATAAATTTTTTTTTTTGACAAACTTACTTTAAAAGTATCGCTTTGATATTTGCATGGCACGACTTGCCGCCAATCATTGTTAACCGTCTTTTCTAAAATCAATGATTTTATAGTGTGTGTAAACCTCCTCGACGGTAGAACCCCCTCTGTCTTGGGGAGGTGAAATTATATATATATATATATATATATATATATATATATATATATATATATATATATATATATATATATATATATATATATATTTTGTTAGATCAACTTAAAGTGGCCTTCTAAGTAGTAAAAATTTAGCTTAAAGTGGACTTTTACTTAAAGTGGACTTTTTAAAGGCCACTTTACGTTTTAGAGAAATTTTTAGACAAAGCTATTGTTATTAAGAAGTCAATAACCAGTTTTCTAATTAGAATATGATTTATTCGAAAATTGGCGGATAGAAGGTTTAGCTTTAATAACATAATTTTGAGTTTCAGCATTCGCTTTTTTCCCATGTATATTTAGTCATTGTACAAAACATCGCTTAAAGTGGATTTACATTTTGAGAAGCGTTTAAATGGATAAAATTTAAAATTATTTAATAAAATTTTTTTTCTTTCATGAAACATCATACACCTGATACTAATAGAACTTATAAAGATTATTAAATCTCAATTCCTAAAGATATATGATAAAAAATGCTATTAATGAGGTCGTTAATGCATAGGTTTTGTTCAGAAAAAAAATTTCGTAAAGTTGTCCATTTTTAATCAAAAGAAATTATTTACTGAGTTTATTTAAAAGATGTTTCTCTGTAAAGTATATTAAAGAGGTTTTTAAACTCGTTTTTCAAGCTATACTTAGCATGTATATTTAAGTCCACTTTAAGCGCGGTTTCAAACATGTTTAAAATAAGTCCACTTTAGGCGAAGTTTTGAACGTTTCAAATAAGTCCACTTTAAATGAAGTTTTAAACATGGTTCAGTAAGTCGTTTTAAATGATGTTCTGAGTCTAAACTATTCAATCTAACATATCTAAAATAATATAAAAAATGATCCTTATTCGGTATTTGACATATAAATGATTTCACAAAAAAGAATTAGCAGTTTATTTATAATTTCTCTAACTGACTTACTATAACATAATTTCTTGGCTTTTGAATTCTAGAATTCAAACAAAAAGAACCAACAATGTACAGGTATCATTGACGTTGAAAACCAGCATTGTAAGTGGATTAAGATTAAAAAACTCCAGACAGTTAAGTTTGTTAAAACCTCCTACGTCATTTTTGCAAATAAACAAATGATGACATCTATAAGTAGAGAGAATAATTGAATCTGCACCATCACTCTTGTGAGAAATATTTAAAATGTTATTAAAATGAAATGACCTTAAACAAAATTGCATTTGCAAAATAACATTAAAAATAATTTTCTCATTTAAAAAAACAGACTTTTAAAAGAGTTGGGATTAAAGAGAGTACTATGAGTTGTCGCAGGGATCAAAGTAAGCACTATTAGTTTGAGTAGAAGAACGACATCATTTTCCGCAACAAAAATGTTTCAGAAAGTTATTGATTTACTGCAATATATTTTGTGTGAGTTGCATTAGACTTTTTTTCAATATAATTATATTATAAATTCATTAAGCGAGCGATGAGCTTTCAACCAAAAAAACATATGCGGGAGAACAAAATGAAAAAAAACTATTTGCTTCACTACTTTAATTCAAATTAATTTTGTATTTATTAATAAATTTATTTTTTTAATCATGAAGAAAAAGTTGACCAGTACCATAAGAAAAAAAATTAAAAAAGTAATATAAAAATGTCTGTCGAACTATCAAAGTCAAAGAATTCAACTAATAAAGTAATAAATTAAATATGAAGATGACTTTACAAATGAATTCCAAATTAAAACCAGCTTTGCTAATTTAACATATTTTTCTAATAAAATATTAAAGCTCTTAGATTTTTTAAAATGAATAGCTTATTTATTCTATGCCTAAAGTGTTTTGACAATCATTTAAAAATATTACGCTATAGCATCAAGTTGAACAGAGGCAATAAGACCCTTTCTATTCTGCCTTCCGCTGAACCTTTTACAACCGCAGAACGCTTGAATTTAAATCAAACCATAAATTATTTTGATCTTTCAAATCCTCTTCAATATGGTAAAAACTGCACATGAAATGGAAGTAATGGAAATTATTTATAAATTTGGTAAAATTGAAAATGACAGTGTTTTAATTTCTTAAAGATCCTTTGATGTAAAACTTTAGTATTTATTTATTTATTTTCTGTAAATCTTTTTGATGCATTAATGAAAAAGTAAAAAAGCGGTATTGCTTTTACAAATGGGATAACTTAAGTGGCCCTAAATTACATTTCAGCGGAAGAGGCGAATTTTCTGAAGCTACGCTACTGGAATAGGACTGCATATACTTATAATTAATTAAAATTTCACGTAGAAAAGAAACCGTTCTAAAGCTTGGTTTTTTAAGTTTTTCTTTCAAAATTTAAATATCGGCATCAATATATTTCAATATATTTCGTGTTAATAATAAGAATGTTAGAATATACTGGTCATTCAAAATAGTCATTCGCTAATAAAACGCAAAGGCTATACCTTTGATGCTAATATTCTACAAATTTCGAATCGTAATATATACACGTCCTCGTTCACCAAGAAAGTTTGTCAATCTCAATAACCAAACTTTGCTCACTCAGCTTATCTGAGAAAAAATATTTTCTCAAATAAAATTCGTGGATACGATCAAAGAAGAAGCTGCGCCATTAACACTAGAGCAGTGAACCACTTTTCCAGAGTTACATAGCTGAGTTTCTATTGCAAAAACAAGTATGAGGAAATATTAAACTGTATTTCAGATAGTTTTATGTTGTAACATTCGTTTTCAGGGTATTTTTGGAAAAATTTACTTTAAACGATTAATTTGTTTCTTTAAAAAACGAATATAATTTTTAATAAAATATTGTAAACATTGATTAAAGTAAATAATGATTAGAGTGGTAAGCTAGAATATAAATTAAACAAATTTTATATACATTAATCTTGTTTATAATTTTAACAAAAAGTTATAGTTTAGATAACTTTTTAATTTAATCAAACAGACAATTGTTTTTTAAAACCTTTGGTCCATGAAACATTTTTCCGGCAATAACTTCATATTAATTTCTGATATTACACCAATGTTAAAAATGACGATTGCGGTAGAATTGTTCCTTTTTCTTACTTTGGAGATTTACGACACTAAATTTAACCATTTTTTTAAATTTAATTAAAAAATTATATTCAGTAAAGTAATTTTAATATAAATATGTTTTTCTTAATGAAATTTTGATTTGTTTATGGGGCAAGGAACTGCTTACATACTTTTGCCCGATTATGTTTTTAAAAGTTTGAATTTTTTCCTTCCGTTACAAGCTATCATTTTTTTTTGAGTTTGTTGTACTATGTATCATTTTTTTTTGAGTTTGTTGTACTATGTTGTTATATTTAAAGAACAATTGTTAAAAATTTCATTCTAGCAAAAATTTATGACGAAAAAACTCGAAATATTTAGTTGTTTATAAACTTTTGCACGCTAATGTAGTAGCACACATAAATCAGACTTTTAAAGGAGAAAACATGTTCAATGATATATATTAACTTGATATCTAACTCGCGCTTCCGCAGTGAAGCAAACTTTTTGCCAGCTTGAAATGACGCAATGATAAATCACAGCAAAATAAAAATTCATTTTTGTCAATTAAAATAAAACGGCTACCGGCATTAAAAACTTAAAAAACATGCTTCACTTTTTCTTACGGAGATTTTGTGAAGTTAGACATCTACTTAATATATATAATTGTGTAAGGTAGTTGAGTAATATTTTCTTCTGCGCACATGTTTAAATGACGTCATGAAAGCTTTGGTTTAAAAAGTTAAACCAAACTAAACAGGTCATATTTTAGAATATGTAATAGCTTCTTTGCGAGAACTTTGTTTTTTAATAGAAGATAAGATTAAAATGAGTAAATTGCATCTTACATGTAAAATAACAAGGGAAAAAAAAAAAGTTTGTTGCCGATGACATATTTTTTTATTATTATTATTATTATTATTATTATTATTATTATTATTATTATTATTACTACTACTATTATTATTATTATTATTATTATTATTATTATTATTATTATTATTATTATTATTATTATTATTATTATTATTATTATTATTATTATTATTATTATTATTATTATTAATATTATTATTACTAAAAATGATTTTTGACATTCATATCTTGAACAACTAAGTCGATAAATGTATATGGAAGAGAAAAATTTTGATACGATGTCGAACTACCTTAAAAAGTGATTTTGTTTTCCGAATTAAAATCAATATGATAAATATTTGTATCTATTGTGGTAGCAGCGGATATTAATTTTGATGTATTTTCGTTGAGAGATGTTGCTTGTTTCACGTAACTCTTGGACATCAAGTAGCCTCGAAATCTCTCACTCAAACATTTCTTTTCTATCTTTGAACACTGCAATTGCATCTTCTCGTGTCACACACGTGCCGTCAAATTATTTGAGCGCGGGATAAAATTTAACCCTTTGAGCGCGGGATAAAGTTTAAACGCCGTTCGGAGAAATTGAACTAAAAAAAAAAAAAATTCAAATAACAACTATTTTGAGTTTTAGTTAATTTTTTGTAGTTTTTTAAAGAATTTAAGAAATGTGATGTATTTAATTCATAACTGTTGTGTGATAATTAGAAAAGCATCCAGGGCACAGTCCTACACAACATGACTGACACTGCCAACTGGTACGGACACGGGTTTGGTGCCCAGCGACACATTTTTTTTTTTTCCTGAACCAATTTTAACAAGGTTATGACCATAGAAAGGATTGTTAATTGCTGTGTGTTGAGGAAGTGGATATGGTACCAATGTACTTCTAGCCACTTCCATCTCCCTAGATGTTTGTCTTTTTGTAACTGCTTTTACTGGTTGATACCCTCCAGCTAAACTTTCCACAACTGCCATCATAAAACTTATTCTAGACATGGGCTTACGTTCATTAGTGTTAAGCTTATACAATAGGTAGCTGTTTAGAATAGCCCTGCCAAATAAAGAAAAGGCAACTTTTGTAGTCCACTTTATTGTCTTACGCTCTTACAGGTACACATATAGCTGTGCATCTCCCATTTAACCCCATTAATTTACTAAATTTTCCGAAAATTCTATTGTGAAAAATAAGTCAACATAGTCATTGGGCTTTGACTCTGGTGAAATAGTATGTTTGGGTCCTGGTAGACCAGTAAAAGGAAAAACATTAGGGCCATTGTCATCTCCTACAACAGGAAGCCAATCTAAAACATCATCAACACCAGCATCATCATCAGAACTGGAGCCTACATAAAAAATAAAAACTTCAAGTGCTTAGATTTGGTGATATATTTAAATTAAATAATATTGTATACAATTTTTCAATAAAAAATATTGTGCCTTCATCAAATAAACTATCATCACCGCTACTTAAATATTCTTCGCTTGTAAAACTTTCTTTGCTGTCACTCATCTTTAATACAAAATTTACACAAACAATATACCAAAAGATAGAAAAAAATGTGCTCTAATTAATGGTACCATTTTAAATTTATGAACAGCGGTATTTTTGCTGAAAAAGTCATAGTTCTGAAGAACACTTTTAATAGGGTAAGGACTATTGTAATTGTAATGAAAACAATAACAGTAACAATAATTATTGTTATTGTATTAACATAATTTAGAAACAATAACAATACTTGTGATTTACAACTATTGTAATTCTGTAATACAATAACAATAAATATTGTATTGCAATTCATTTTTATAAAACAATAGCAACATCTGAAAAAAAAAAAGTATTGTTTTGACCCACTACAATAACAATAAAAATTGTATTGTAATTCGTCTTTGTAATATAATATAGTTGGTTTTTTTATGTTATAGTTGGTTTTTTTATTACAATAACAATATAGTTATTGTAATAAAAAAAGTTATTTTATTGTCAAAATTTAATAAATGTTTTAATAGTCCAGTTGCCGACTATATACTCTTGTACCCTTGAAATAGGGTACAACTAATATTTAATGATTGAATCTATTTTACTAAACCATAATGGGAGGGGGAACGGGAGCCAGAATGATAAATTGGGCAACTTTAGATATTGAAAATCAAAGTTAACGGGATCAAAAAAAAGGAAACCACCATTTTTCTGCAAATGAAAGGGATTCGGAAGACCTAAGACAGCGATTCAACATAAAATTTGGTACGGATTAATTATCAAAAGGACATTTGCGAACGTATGCCTTACGTAATAGTACCAATAAAATACCACAATGAGCGGAAACTAAAAACCTTATTGCTACGAAATTATCCTGATTTAGCAATTTAAAATTCAGGAAATTTCTAATAAAACTATTTATAAGTAAAGTCTTGTATTGTAAAAAGAGTATACCAAAACTTCTATAGAATTTCATTAATTATATTAGTTGTAATTTATATAATATGTTATTAAATAAAATCTTCTCAAATATTTTGTGGTTCATTCTCGGGTACAACCGATTTTACCCGATTCAAAAAACATTTTATGTTGAATTGCTATCTACTTATTATTTACACAATAAACGTCTAATAAACTAAAATTTTAAACTTTGATTAGTCTAAATTTATATTTTAACTTTAATTTTAGACAGCCAAATTCTTTCCAGCCCACTAGTACAAATTAGGTTTTTTATTGTTTTATAGTCATGGTTTTTTATTACGTAATAAATAATTCTTCCGCGGAAGAATTGACACGGAAAAGTATGAGATATTTGGAAAAATAATGAAGAAATTGTTAAAAATAGTACGGTTAGCATTTTGTTTTATTTTCAGGCCTTAAACGCATTTAGAAAAATCTCCTTTTGGCTCTTCGTTTCGTCATCATTAATTTTTTTATGTTGGTTCTTCAACTTTTCAAGACATTAACATTTTTATTTAAGAAGAATTATTATGTTTAACTGTTTGTGTTACTAAAGTTAATTTTCATATATATTTTAAGTTCCTTTGCAGCATTAAAATCAAGAGGAAAAAATAAAAGGGCTGATTAAAATAATTTATGAAAGTTATTTTTCAATGAAAATAGTAAGGCTATCATCAGACAGGCAATATTTTGCAGCCATTTAGAGCTTAGAAATACAAAACAAGATAGGTGATGCGAAATCTAAATATGTAAAAAATAAAATTTGCAATATATTGCAAATCCGTAAATAAAAAATAGCAAAAATAAGAGTAAGTTCGTCAGAGATAAATATAAATACGTTAAAATACGTTAGCTTTTCTACTTTAATGTAAAGTAATACACTACAATAATTATTGTAATTGTTTTCATCAAAACAATACAATAGTTATTGTAATTTTATTTCATTAAAACAAAACAATACAATAGTTCTCGAATTTTATTGTTTTGTTAGAAAGAAAAACAATACAATACTTATTGTAATTGTTTATATACATTTTTTTTAATGAATTATTTCAAACTTAGTAAAGTTATCAGTCAAAAACTTTATTTTCTTTTAACTCTACTTGTTGCGATTTCTCTATAAGCCCAAGTGCCTTCCTTGTGAAATCAATTTAAATACAGACTTGAAACTTATATTGTTTAATTTCAGGTCTGAATTGTGAATTAAAGAAGTTTGTTTTTACGGATTACCTTTTTTAATATATATATACATATACAAAGGTTTTTTTTTTCATTTAGAGTCCGATGATATGAAAATCTTCTGTAACCAAACTGGGATTCGAGAGAAAACTCTTAGAAACAAAATTAACAATGAAAGAACGAAGTGGACAGCCATAAAAAAAAAAGAAAAGCAGAACTTAACATTTAAATATTTTTGATTTTATACTAGCTTAAATTAAAAATTAATTAATACAAAATACCTTATAATTTATAAATAAGGGCTGACTTAACATAAGTGTAACATAAAGCTCCCCTAATTAAAATTTAACTGTAAAAAAGCGACTATTTGGCTTAAATTCATTTATAGTATATTTCCTAGAAATAAGATAGAATACGGTATAATAAATCAGATAAATAAATACATTAAATAAAATTTTAAATATAATCCCTTTTTCTTAAACTTTAATACATGTAGAATATTATTTTAGTATCTCACGTTAAATTATTTTTAATTTTCATTTAAATGATTGTTCAACTAAAACTTTTTATGGTTACTTTTTAAAATTTACTTTACATTCTGTAGATAACTGTAGTTTAAGCTGTAACTTGTTTTTATTAATGCCATATTTTTATAATAAGGTTTTAAGTTTCTTTTACTTATTGCCGAGTTCTGAAAAAATTAGTACAATAAACAAAAACATAAAAAAAAAGTTTTTATTTAGAGTCTGATAAACTCTTTATTTAGGCAATATAAACAATTGCTACTCTTTTTGCGCTTTTGAAAGCATCTCGAATCTCCGCGTTGTTATTACTTTCGTCTATTTTTTTCATGTTTACCAAGTCTAAAAACTAAAGACTTTTGTTCTTTTACAAATTAGGTTTATCTGTTTATTAACATTCGAATATTTGTTCGATTCATTTAAAACTAACTCATTAGAATTTGTGTCACTTTTTTGTTTTTAAAGTTCGAAATACAGGTTTTATGCCTCTTTTACGGTTAAATAAATTTTGGATGAATATTATCTGTTTATTCTAACCCCCTCCCCCCTTACTGTTTTGAAAATAATGGGGATTTTCAAAGCCTATATTTTTCAGACAAGGAATAAGCTTTTAAAAAATGATTAAACTATTTTCATAATTGCTATTCGGTTGTACAGTTTATAATCATACGCGTTTCAAAAAAACTAAAAAAGAAAAGTTATAAGTTAGCATTAGCGTTATATTTTTCCGTTAACAAAAAATAATAAAGAATAAAGTAATTCATCCATTAGTCATTAAAAAGAAAACTAATTCAAAAAATTTGATATACTTAGACTTAGTTAAAAAATTTCAGAAAAGAGTTTACCCATTACATAATATTATTTTGTTTCAACCCTTGAAGATAATTCGCAAAATTTCTATTCGGTTTATTCTGGCAAAGTTATTTTTCAAAAACAACAAATTTATGTATGAATATAAACTTGTCACACCAAAGGCTTCGTTGTTTCAAACCCATAAAGAGTTCTATTATTCTATTATATTCTATTACACTGTATAATTCGGTTTAATTTAAGACTGATATAGAAATTTTGCTTTATTCATTTATATTCGTTATTAAACTGAAGTAACGTCTTTTTTAGTTTTTCATACTTACCCCTTCCGCCATACCTCGTCATCGGAGAATCTCCTCCGTTTATTTTGTTACTCTTTTTATAATAAAGACTCGAATACTAATTAACAATTCGATGTAGAGTATGAGTCCACTTTAAGTCAATCTAACGTTATTATTTACGTTAAGTGGAATCTTTGTTGATAATAAAACGCTAAGTGGACTTTTTTTTTTAAAAAAAAGTATTTTTGGTAAATTTTATTCCTTTTAACTTAATACTCATCTCACAATACTTTTCAACTTGATTTTATTCAATATCATCATTAACTTTAGAAATTTTCGAACGTTTTATGAAATGCCACTTTAAGTTAAGTTTTTTACAAAATGCCACTTAAAGTCGATCTAGCGTTATATATATATATATATATATATATATATATATATATATATATATATATATATATATATATATATATATATATAAACACTTATCTAACTTTATCTTCGACTTGAAGTTTCAGGATTCCTCGCTATTCAGAAAGCTTCCTGAAGTAGCTTCAAGAAGTGGAGTGGAAGTTTGTGGTTTTTACACCTCTCGAAAGTATATTTTTATAAGTAAATACAAGGTTGTGACTGTGATAATAAACTTGCTGAGTAAACCATTAATGATGAAAAAGGTATTAATACATTTGTTATTAAAAAATATATTAATACATTTACTTACTAAAAGTTGACATTTTGCTACGTCAGAAAGTTCTTCATTAAACCGCTCAAACTCCTCCAAATTATCAAACTGCTGCACATGGTATAAAGAATGTTCAGGTTCATAATGTGTTCTAATCTTGCATTGCTCTTCAAGAATTTGTGTGAGTAAAATGAATTACTTTGTATTGGAATTCTAAAATTTTAGATTATTATTTCATACATTTACATTTTTTACAAAACATACCTAATATTGATAGATAAATAAGATAAATATTGGGGTAAATAGGCAAATAATACCCCAAAAATTTTTTTAAATTTCTCTTAATAGAAATATAATTTCTCTTAATATAAATACAACTTAATGGTAGAAAAAGTGAAAGAGTAACTTGTGCAATAAAAATATTAAAAATAAATAATTTAACTGGCTTTAGGAAGAGGAAATCTAGACATTGAAGTTTTATTATTTTGAGCTGCATTTACTTGATGACTGGTTTACTAAATCTGAAGATGTTGGTTGGGACAACTGTCTTACAGGGATTTTAGATTTTACTGAAGATGATAATTGGGATTGGCAGGTTGATTTTACAGCAGGTGACAAAAAGGTAAAACAACTTGTAGAAAAAGTAGGTATTATTCACTGTCACTGTGTTGAAGATTTTGAACCATTTAATTTTGAAATTGGCTGCTTAAAACATGACTCAAGTTCTGGAATAGCAAGAGATCCTACTGAAGGATTTTGTAAAGAAGAAACACTGTAAGGAGATCGCAACCTAGCTCTGACAAACATGGGCTTTTCAGGACAGCTAAATAAAAGTTATGTTCAGTATATATATACAGTATTGGTCATTAATAACAATCCACCATGATTTTTTTGATATCATTTGACTTTGATTGATAATAAATCATGATTGTTTGACTCATTTCAAATATAAAAAGTGTAACTTGATGAATATCACATTTTCTTTAAAATAAATATAGATATTCATAAAAGTATCAATCGATGCGCTAATTATCTGGTTTTTTTTAACACTTACCTCATAATCTAAAAAAATTATAATGGCCAAAAATAACAATCCACTCTATTATTTCAAAATTCTTTCAAAATTGCGTTTGTCTTTGAGTAAAACTTTGAACTTATTTGCGATTTTAATAATTACTGTTAGAGAATTTTTTTAAAATTGTTATAAATATTTGAAAAGTTTGTGTAAAATGAAATATGAAAATTAGTATCTAATTAACTACAACATTTTAGCAATAAAAAAATCAAAATGACTGGAAAAACTATTGATAATATGAAAAAATGTAAAATCATAGCTATGAATGAACAAAACATCTCTATGAGAAAAATTGCGAAACATTTAAACACAACACATGCAACTGTTAGCAGAACTATCAACTGATATCATGTATACAATACAATTGAAAATCTTCCGCGTCTTGGAAGACCCAGCATTTCAAATGAAAGAAATGAACGTTCACTTATTCGCATAGTGAAAAAAAATAGAAAGGTATCATCTACTGATCTCAGTCGAAAATGGCTGGAAGCTTCTGGTGTTGTTGCTAGTGCTCGAACAATTAGAAGAGTACGACAAAATCATAATTACATGTGGCGAGCTGCTTGCAAAAAACTACGTCTATCAAAAAAACATCAGAAAGCAAGGAAAAACTGGTGCTTAGCTCATAAAATTTGTTCTAAGAGCATGTGGCACAACGTTCTTTTCAGCGATGAAATGAACATTGAGGTTGATTCAAGAAAAAACCGAGTAATGCTGAGAAGAATGCCACATGAAAATATGCGCCCTGATTGTTCTATGTATAGTACAAAACAAGGTAGTGGCAGTATAGGCATCTGGGCATGCATGAACTATGAAGGTGTCGGTTGCTTCAAACTATTTGATGGAAGGCTTGATTCTCAAAGATATTTAGACATATTAGATAATTATTTGATGCCTTCTGTTGACATATTCCGAAAAGACACGGGAATTATCTTCCAACAAGATAATGCTCCATGTCATATTGCTAAGATTTGCAAGCAATAGTTTGAAGAAAACAACATTAAAGTCATGTCTTGGCCTGCTAATAGTCCAGATCTCAAATGCATAGAGAATTTGTGGTCTTGGTTAGACGACAATCTTGGTAAAATTGAAATAAAAGCTCTGGACCAGCTGAAAGAAGAAGTAACAAAATTACTAAAACATTTTCCAAAAGATATTACTCAGCACTTAGTGAATTCCATGCCGAAACGGCTCAATGAATGCTTAAAAGCTAAAGGATTGTCAACAAAATATTAATTTTTTATTTTTTTATTTTTTGTGTTTTTTAATTTATTTTTGTTTTTATGATTAGTTAATTTTGTTGATGTGGTTTGTTTATTTTGGCCACATTTTTTTTTTTTTTTTGATACATATGAACACTTGTTTTCATTTCAATATTTCAGTTTTTAATTCTTTTATTTATTATTACTTTATAATAAGTTTATATGGTAAATATTTGATTTATTTGAATAAAAAAAAGTCGAAGAAAAAATCTCTTTTGATTTTTAAAATATGTAATTTCAAACTTATATCCATACTACAATAACATGATGGATTGTTATTAATGGCCAATACTGTATAACCTGTTTTAAAGATGTGACTTTATCAAACTTATTTATAAAAGTACTGCAGTTAATTGAAATAAATGGCAGTTTAAACTTAAAAGTGTATTATATGTTATAAGTTATCATACAATAAATATTTTAAACATATCTTAATACAAAACATATCTCAAGAATAATAAATTATATATCAATAGAATAAAACAAACAAACAAAACATACGTATTTTACGTATCTTTTGATTTTTAGTTTCTTTTTTATTTTCATGGGTCAATTGACCAAATTCAATCTTGTTAGAAGCTTCAGATTCCTCACTCGTAAAATCAAACCCTTCACACACTGCTTTATCATTTAAACATATATATTTTTAAATGAATGTGTAAAAAAAAGTAAAGGTTAAAAAAAAAGTAGAAACTTGAGACTTGTACGAAAAGTTCTTTTGTCTAAACTAGATTTGGAATAATTAACTGCTAATAACGAGTTAGTGAAAATGTTTCGCAATACTTACTATGACGACACATTTCCTTAAGAAGGGGAAAGCAAAACCAATCGTTCTGTGGTATTGCCTATTGCTTTCAAGCTTTTAAAATATTTATACCATTATGCCACCTCACAAACTGCTTTTCATTTACGGATCCTTCAATCCACACTGAAGGGATTGTCAGCTCTTCTTCTACTGATTCCTCTAGCCAAACTGCTCGGCACCACGACATTTTAACTGTACTATAATAAAAACTATTGTATTTACTATAAGTAAAATATAGTGTATATAATATTTAAATATAGCGCTTACTATAATAATATTTATAATATTTAAATATAAATATAGTACTTACTATAATAATAACTATAGTATAAGTATATGATATTAACTGCTGCAGTTTAAACGTGGCAGTTAACAATAGCAATTAGTAATAAAAACGGTTTTTTCTGTGTGTATTTATATATAACATCTTTGATCCCATATGGGCTATAAAAAGTGCTTATCTAATTGAGCAAAAAAAAAAAAAAATTCATTTTAATTATCTAGAAAAAAAAAAATCGTCTGCTTTGTGTGGACTTGCTGAATCCATTTTTAAGTACTTTTACGTTTTTTCTACTATTCTAAAGATAAAAAATCAGTTGGTAAAAAAAACTTATTTCCATTTCGACAATTTCTTGACAAAAAAATAAGATAAGTAAAACTTAAACAATTAACTTCTGTCATTTAAAGAAGTCTCTACTATATATATATATATATATATATATATATATATATATATATATATATATATATATATATATATATATATATATATATATATATATATATATATATATATATATATATAAATATGTCAGAGTTATCAAAACATGCAAGTATCGGCCACATCTGCCTACTTGATGATTTAAAAAGTGGGATTCCGTTTATATTTATTGATAATTTTATAACATCACTAACACAATTTTTATCATTGAGGAGACTTTTAATTCCTTTACATGATCCATAGTATGCATAATCACCACCACATTTTTGCTCTTTTGGTATTTTTCTCGGTGTTTTCAAGAGAGTTTGTGGATCTTTAGGAAGAGAAGAATCATTTTCACGAAGGATAGAGAAAAGTTCATTTACGGATGACCGATTCCAACGATTTCTTGTCGCAAATTGAGCCAACTTTTTATTTAATAGTGAGATTTCGCCCACATCAGAATAATCATCATCAGAATAATCATCACTACAGTAAAGGTCTGTAATTTCACCTTCAGATTCACTACTGGTGTTCGTATAATATTCATCAGTTAAGTAATCGTCAGATAAAAAAAATTTCGTCTGTTACATTATTCCACGATTCAACGTCACTATTTATGGACTTTATTGGACTTAATGAAAAATCAACATCAGCATTTTCTTTTACAGTTGTTTCGTCATCACTTGATAAATCTAAAAGAGTGTTTACTTTTTTATTAATACCTTTCCATTTTTTTACACACGATGCCATTTTTAAAATTTATAAATAACTGAACCCTGATTGTACGCCACACTACTCAAATTAAAATGAAAGGAAAATGGTTCTTAAACCATGATTACAGTAGACGGTAATGACAAAATTTATCATGTGTACGGCTAAGCTTATATAAATATAGTAAAGTTATTTTGGTTAAAAAAAAAAAGAAATCTCTTGTAAGGTTCATTTTCAGTACAAAGACGGACGGACAAGCATTGGACTTACATTGTACGTACAATGAACGTGCTTGTGCCCGCTGGGTATATATATATATATATATATATATATATATATATATATATATATATATATATATATATATATATATATATATATATATATATATATATAGAGAGAGAGAGAGAGAGAGAGAGAGAGAGAGAGAGAGAGAGAGAGAGAGAGATGTTTGATCGTGTTACGTACTCGACTAAAATTTGCAAGACTTGTACATAAAGATATATATATATATATATATATATATATATATATATATATATATATATATATATATATATATATATATATATATATATATATATATATATATATATTATTCTTGCCTACTTTATACACCGCCGGATATGTTGCATAAATAGGCCGAAATAAAGAAGGCCAGTTTTTCAGTATTTTAAGTTTTTGTGTTTTAAAATGTAAAATAGTTTTAAAAGTAATGTTATATATATATATATATATATATATATTCACTACATTTCTTATTTTCTTTTTTCTCTTTGTCTCCTAAGATAATACAGTATCTTTGTGTTTACTCCCACTTACAATCTCTTGTCATTATTATAAAAAATATTTGTAACTGTTCGATTAACAAGAGAAAGTCCCAACTCAAAATGACTATCAAAAAGAAATTTTTGCTTTAAATTATATTCTTGTAAAATATTTTTCTGATCTCAAGAGTTTCAAACGTAAGTTGACTTTGTTTCACTGCATCAAGCATAGCAAAGCAACTAATAACATGATTTGCAATTAACTTTGAGGGAGTTAAGAGACCTCCTCTGGATATTAGGTCAATATATTCTGTATCTATGTCAATGACATCACTTTTTAGCAATAAAGTACATAATTCACATTTCAATTTTTTAAGTAACTTTCTGCATATATATCCAGCAGTAATAATTGTAACCTCTTTAATGTCTTCATCTAACTCACTTTCCTGAATTTCATTATTAAAAAGTTCTGAAGTTGAATCTGAATGAAAAGGTTTTAAATCCAGTTTCCAAAAGTCAAAGTACTCTTTTAATAACGATCTCATTTGAAAAATTTTCTCAGAAGTAGTTACTTTGCGTAATCCAACTAGAAACTTGCCATCACTCATTTGATGATACTTTGAAAAATGTTGTTCTAATTGAACGCTTTGGAAACGTGAGGTTAAAACATAATTATATCCTTCAAATAGAAGATCTTCAATTAGACTAGAAGTACTTTGCAATGTTATTACTAGTGCATTAGAAGTCTGAGTTGTGAGAAAATATCTTTCAGTGGAACTGTACTGTAAATTTTGCCACTCTTGAACCCAGTGAGCAAGTGCACGTAAAAATTGTGGCTTACCATCCCCCATAACAGCTGTATTTCCTATAACATTATTGGAGTATTTCATTTTTGAGTTGGATACTACCCACCATAAATTAAATGTCACTATTGAAGAAGTTAGTATCAGGTGGAATCAATTCCACCTGATACTAACTTCTTCAATAGTGACATTGACGGTAAAGGAAGTTGTTCCAGAAGATGCGAATAAGCTTGAGATGATGAATATCTTTGCATTAGTGCAAAACGTAACACTTTTGAAAAATATGGAGGTTGACCTTTAGACTTAAAAAAGATTAGTTTTGAAAGTTTATTAACTAAATAATAGGAATTTCCTTCAGCAAGGTTGTGCATATAAGAAGCCAAATTATCTAAAATAGATAAACTTGTGAGTTTACAATTGTTGATAGTTCTAAACCAATGAGGAAGTCGAAGTGGATAACTTTTGTAAAACAATTTTTACATGCAAATTGTTATCAACACTTATTGATTAAATAAAAGGAGTGGAGTCTACAAAAAAACAAACGATAATATAAAACAAAACTTTCATATCTTTAAAAACTAAATCCATTTGAGAGTTAGATTCATGAAGCATATTATTGTTTTTTATTTTATCCATTCCTTGTAATGAATGATATTCATCTGGGATAGTAAGATCTCGTTTAGTTGGTGGTTTAGGAAAGTTAGAAAATTTAGACATTACAGAAGATGGAATACAAGTTTCTTCAGAATAAATAAATGGGACAGGTTTTAACTCGTGCTTTAAGGTAATTCGTTTTCCATATTTTAAACACTTTTCTTCAAAATGACCCATGCAAATTACTGAATGTTTGCTTGGTTTGCAATCTTTTCCGTTTACAAATTTAATCCATTTTTCTTCTAAATTAGTATCTTTGGGAAAACTAAAAACGGCTTTACTTGCAAAAAGAGAACTAGATTCATTTTTTTTAATTTTATAGCCAGTTCGACAATTAACCACAGCACATTTATTTACCATATTTCTCACAACTAATTTGAAAACTTGATCGACACGATGTTCTTTGCGAAAAAAACTCTGAAAATTTGGCCTTCTAATTTAAAACTAATTTATGTAACATATCCGGCCGTGTATTATGTAACGTATCCGTGTATATTCAAAGAGACTAGTTAAAATATCTAATAAAAACGATTTTCCTGAGTTACTACTACCTATTAAAGCGAGTGTTATTTTCTTTTTATCTCTAAGCAAAAAACAATCAAATATGTTAGTAAGCAATTGGTTTTTAGGATAATAATTTTCTATACTAATAACTTCTAAAAATTCTTTAAATAAACCGGTTAGTCTTTTAATAACTTTAGAATTATCTTTATTTATTGCATTGTATTTATCTTTAAAATTAATAGGTGCAAAATTAGCTTGATTAATAGTGAGTCCTTTATTAATAATTTGATTTGTTATTCCATAAGGTAAACTTAAGTAACTACATCTCAATTTGTCATTAATTTTTAATACTGCATAAAATTGCCTATTACTAATTATCTTATTTTTGATAAATTCATTAAGAAAATCAGATGTTGCATTTCTACTTGTTGAAATAGTCATTATTGGTGAAGCAGAAGGAAAAACTACCTTGTTAAAATTCGTCCGACTCGTGATATCTTTTAGGTCGTTTGCTCGAATTACCTTCTTCAAAGGAGTTGGCGTTTTCTCTTTTTTTTCTAAGGTATTCGCGATATTCATCGTAGGTTGGTTTATTGACGTTAAATCTGTCGTCAAAGGTTTTATGATACAAGGACCCTTTTTGAGGATCGACAGAATGCTCGTAACATTTTCCACACTGGCCGCAGCCTTCTGCACATGTTCCTGATGCATATAAGTATCGCATTGCGCAATACTGAAGACTGTTTCTGAGATGATCCTCTGATTTAATGCTGTACAGTCTAAAATGGTTTTCGCAAGCAAGGCAATCCCCTTCAGTTGAGGACCTACTACTGGCATAGCAGGCCCCACAAGTTTGTACAGCTTGTCGTTTGCATTCATCACAACATGCTTCGAAATTTCCATCAAGACCGATAGCGCGTATTCGATTGGTCTGTTTACATCTACCTTTACTGCAAGCAGCAAAGTACCGCGAGCGAATTGCTCTAGTTGTTGAAATAGGGCACCCTGTACTGTCTGACGGTAGCAATACAATAGTGTGCCAATGCTTTCCCATATTGCATCCTAAACATAAATTGAAAATAAGTATTCGCCCATGTTAATATTATATTTAATATATTAATATTATATACATTTAAAAATAACCTTCATGTATGCATTCAAAGATCTTTTTCCCTTCGAGTCCGAAGAAAGAGCCGACCCAATTAAAAGATGTAACAATGTGGACAGGAGTACAGCAGTATTCTTTCTCCTGATCGCTTGCTGCATAAAAAAGTACGAGGGAACATTTATTAATGTAGTTTTCCATTTTTGAATATTCTCTCGTTTTTTAATTAATATCTCGTTCTCCACTGGTGAAAAAAAACTGGCTTTTCTAAGTCTACCACTGTCTTGTAAGTATGAAATATATTCTTGCAGATAATCTAATGTTTTATGAATTGGATCTAAATAAAAAAGCTCACTTTTTTTTCGTTCCTCTTTTTCTTGTTGTTTCGCTCTGTCTTTTGAAATTTGTTCTTTATGTTGAGGTAAAAGTTTGTCTTTATTTATTTGAAAAACGATTTCTGAATTATTTTCTCTGCCTTTTAAATAATCTTTTATATGTTGTTGCAATTCAAATTGTTGCTCTTCTACTATATCTTGCGTCGGACATAATAATTTTGCCAGTATTTCATCGTTTTCTGAGTTTTCTTCATCGAATAAATTTTGCGTAAAATTTATACCCTCCATTTCGTTCGCTTGGTCGTTAACTACTAACTCAAAAGTATTTTTGCTCATGCTCATCGCTCATCCCATAATCCTCTATTGACGTCATGTGCGCTCATTACGTCATGCGCGCGCAAGTGGGCGGGGTTTTAATGAGCGCACATGACGTCAATAGAGGATTATGGGATGAGCGATGAGCATGAGCAAAAATACTTTTGAGTTAGTAGTTACACAAAAAAAACAACGAATAAAAAAAGAAAACCCACAAAAAAAAACAACAACAACAAACGCAAATACACTGAATGCTAATTTCATAACATGGATGGAATACTTACCCAATTAATGAGAGAAGCTATAGAAAACGGCGGAGCAAATGTATTAGAAAGAGTATCAAATAGAATAAGAGAAGTTGTAGGAGAAAATAGTCATAGTCCAGTATTATTTAATTCTCCATCGTCTAGTGCTATACCTGATAGAATGGCACACAAAAGAGAATCCGTGTATATATATATATATATATATATATATATATATATATATATATATATATATATATATATATATATATATATATATATATATATATATATATGTATGTATGTATGTATGTATCATAATATAATTCCTACAAAAATTAATGTTTAATGTTTAATGTCGTCGTTTCGTCATTAGTTACTAGGCTTTGAAAGAGCGCGTTCTTTAAATGCACGCGGCCATTGGAGAAAGATCCATGAAGCGAGTTAAAACTTTCTTCCTTTTGGAATTTAATTATTAGTTTAGATATATTACATAAAGAATCATATGAAGATAAATAATAATAGTTAAGATCATCTTATAATTGAAGTAAGTATATAAAATAGTTATATATACATTTTTATTAGATAAAGCAGAAAGGATTTAAATTTTATTTAGATAAAGTAGAAAGGATTTCAATTTTTTAAATCGTTTATATTTTTTTTGTTTTAGTTTTTCTTTTTGCAGTTTTGTTTTTATTATCTCATTTTTTAGAAGGGAAATAGGGGTATGTATGTTATTTAAAGTTATACTTATGCTATTTCCATAAAATGGTTATTATTACATTGAAAATTCTGTGATGCTATTAATTATTTTTGTTCTTTTTTAGAAAATTTTGAAAAGTAAATTAAACTTTTGTGCCAACACTGACATGGCATGTCACATGTTATTGTATGTAAAGGTTAAATTTTGTTATGAGGATTACAGTTCTTATGAAGAAATAAAAGAAGGTAAAGAGTATTGTTTGTAAATATATAATTTGTAATTATTTAAATTTTCTCGCATCATTTTTAAAATTTTTATTTCCACACGTTTATTGTTTGCATATATGCTTATTTGATATGTATCTGTATGTAGTAATAAGTGCTTTATAGTTGTTTTATCAATGTGTTTTTATAATAATGTTTTTATAATAATGTAAAGTGTTTTTTTACTCTTTGTGTATGTGTTAATATGTGTTATACAATTGTTTTAAAAATGTGTTTAAATATGTATATAAGGAATGTATTTAACCTTATATACATGTTTAAACACATTTATTGTGTTTATAGTTGGTACATATGCTTATATTATGTTGTTTCTGTGTTTTCAAAGTGCTGTGACTTGGTAAACATCTACCTGAAAATTAATTATTGTATTTTAGAGAAGGAGCAGAACAAATGGCTTTAGATCGTGCAGCTCAGCGTGATATGCACCTAATGGCATGGTTTAAGTTAAATACTGAAAATGAAAGAGCACATTGCTATTCTTATGTAGACATTCCTTATCACTTTATATTTGATAAACATTGTAAATGGAAGGTTAGACAAAGGGGTGGTAATAAGATGATAGTAAGAATGTATAAAGTTAATCCAACTGAAAAATTGTTTTTTCTTAAACTGTTACTTTTGCAAGCAAAAGGAGCAACATCTTGGGAGGATGTGCATACTGTTAATGGTATTGTCCTTGAAACGTTTCGTGAAGCATGTGTTTTGAAAGAATTGTTGTTAGATGACACTGAATGGCAGAATACTCTTTCTGAGGCGGTTTTAACACGTACGCCAAAGAAAATTAGACAATTGTTTTCAATTATTTTGACCTTTTGTGAACCTGACAATCCTTTACATCTCTGGAATACATACAATTTTTTTATGATGGAAGATTTCAGTCACCACTCAGTCCCACTTCTAATAGCTGAACAAGCTACTCTTCATCAAATTGAAAAGATTATTAATCAAATGTGTTATATAAAACCATATTTGTTCATAGTTGTATATATGTTTAAATTATGCTGTTTCCATGTTTTCAAAGTGGTGTGATTTGGCATTATGTTGAGCAAGATTGAAAACCTTGCCAGCCAAGCGATGTACTTATAGCAGAGTTGTGACTTGGCAGCATTTAGTGCCAGGCGGAGTTACTGCTTTGGAGCTAGGTTGTGTTGTCTAGCCTTTTTTAATTATTCTCAAAACACATAATAATGTCTGTTAATGTTTAGCGTAATGTGTATGAGAGTATGCAACCTTGATCTTTAACGCTAGGGTGTTTTCATGTCCTAAATTTGAAGTAATTGAATAACTAATATTGAACATAAAAACAAATATACTTTTATGTATTTATATGTTTAGTAAAAAGATAAATATAGTTAACTTTAAATTGGTTTTCTAATTTTGCCTTTCATATTTTAATTTGCTTTGTTATCTTCACTGGATTTTAGGATCAAGGATGTAAATATTCTATTGTTATGTGTTCTTGTTGTGATGTTTTGTTGGTATTCATTTTTAACAATAGACACCTTCATGTTGGTGACTATTGTAAAAAATGAATAATAGGTAGTTTCATTATTGGAACTTACTGCTTTTATTTATTTACTGGAAACCAAGACAACATTATGCTAAAAATGCAATTTATATCTTAATTTGATTTTTTTTTTTTTATAGTATTGTTAATCCTTCCTTTTGTACTTCGAAACAGATTTTATTGTTACATTTTCGATAAATGTTTATATTAACTGCCATGTCAAAATGGGTTACTATAAATAGGTAAATCGATTTTCAGTTTTTATGTGGTGTTTTATTTTTGTTTGTTTTTTTTGTTGTTGTAATTATAGTATCATAATTCCTTTTTTTTTTTTTCTTTAGGATTTACGATTGACGCATTTATACGATTTATAAAAAGAAACCTGATTACCTTTTATTGTAAATTTTGGTCAGTTAAAATGATATAAATGTATGCAATTAGTGCAATTTTTTTTAAATTTTCTCTATTTTAAGCCTAATAATTTGCTGTACGTAATTTAGGGAATCTTTTTAAATGGGTGGTGAATATTGTAGTTTAGCGCATTTTTCAAATATCGAGTTGCTTAAATTTTATAAGGTTTTTAACTAATTAATTAGCTTAGTTTGGATTTGCAACACTTTTGAGGAAAGAAAAAATTCTTACATATGTTTAAATCTTATAAATATTAAAAAGAAAAAACTCTTATACACGTAAATCATTGTTTTACATTTCATTATTCTGGTAAAAGGTCTTCATCAAAAACTTGACTACTCTTAATAAAAATAACTATTCTCCTAACCACCATTAAGGCAAAAACGGGGAAGGGAGGTCCTTTATTAGTGTCAAAATATTTAAGATAATTAAATTTCGAGTAACAAAAGGAATTTTTAGCAAATGGTAGTAAGTTACCGTTTACTAAAAGCTATTGAAACAAAGAGGACATATATATAAAAATGGTCAGATAAGTGCCATGAATAGTAATGGTCAGTTATTTTAAATAAATTTATTTGGCTATGTGCATTTAACGTTTTAAAGACATTTTCCTGTTTTAAAGAAAAATGTATCAAGGGGATACCAAAAAACTAATAAATCATGTATAATTTACGTTTGCCTAATATTAATCTTATTAAAATTCATGTTATAAAAAATATAACAAGAATATAGCCTTACTTTTTCGTCAATTTAAAGCATGATAAAGTGTTATTATTTTGTGTTAGTAACCAAAAACATATTGTGTTGAACTTAATAATGTCGAGGAAAATGGTTCTGCCCTACACTGATGTGACTTACGTCAGTTGTAAATTACTTAAATAATGTTGAATAATTGGTAAATTATTTTACATCCGCATGCTTTTTATTTTAATTTTACAGATGGTTTAATTTTGTCAATTTGAAGGCGTTTTTCTAAAAGGGTATAGTTAAGGTTTCGCAACTTTAAATTGTGGAAAACTGCCACTATTAATATGGTCCGTCTGTTAAGTAACAGACCTACCATAACCCGTATTACGGGTTGCTTTTTGCTAGTGTGTATAATATCATCAGTTTATATCATAAATATATTTATATAAAATTTAATATTTATAGAAAATAATAAATTTGATAAAAATATAAAATCAGCATAGAAAAAAGTTGTAAATAATAACTAAGAATTACTTTTAATAGTTTTCGAAATAAACAATTTGTTATGAAAGTCGTTTGTTATTTTATCAATTTTAATAAAGAATTTTCATATTTATACAAAAAAAATGGCGAACGCAGTTAACAATTACTAAATGTTAAAATATCTACGGAAAGTTAACCATAAAAATAAATATTTAACTAAGTTATTTCCATTATGGTTTTTAGCTTTAGTTTAGCTGGTTATTTGATCTGTACTTTAATTTATTCCTGCACACTTTCCGAATGTAATTCAGACGTCTTTTGAACGTTCCACGCTGAGTAAAGAAAATTATTTTGGTTCAAAAAAGGTTAGGACGTTCAGAACGTAAACTGAACGTACATTGAACGTTTTTTGTACATTTGATGACAAAAATCATTACAAAAAGTAAAATGAATAATATTCTTAAATATATATAATAAATACAATCTTGCAAAGGCATTATTTTTTGGCTGGTTTCAATGTCGCCAATGGCACCCTCGATGCTGCTTGAATCTTAACCAACTTTGTCACCAACAACGGCTTCTAAAAAAATATTATTTATGCCAAAATTGTCTTTCAAATATAGGGTTTTAGAAAATCGAAACAAATTCCAATTAAAATCAAAAGCAAAGTAAAATTTAAACCAAAAAAATCAACAGATTATTTAAAATAATATTAATTATTATTATAAAATTTAATTACATATGTACTTTAAACTCTAAAGTATGATTCTATGGAATTCTATAAATTCTATAATTGGTAATATGGAAAACCGTCTTAGCAATATATATGTGGAACCATATGGTTCCACATATATGGCTTAGACGGTTTTCCAAAGTATTAATTCGTAATGAGAATTACATTAAGTATAATTTGATACAAATTTTACAACTAGATGCCCTTCCAAGTAAACCTTTTGTACAAAATATTACGAGCCAATATTTATGAGCTCCTCCTGCCCATACCACATTAAAGTGGGGATTTGATATTAGAGTTTTCTTTCTCCTAGATGAGTTGTTTTCACCATAGCTATGGAGCCTCACATACCCCAATAACAATTTATATTAAAAAAAAGCAAGAGCAATAAAAATTTATATTACTATGTTATTGGTTTTGGAAAGTCGTACATAAAAAACTAAATTAAAACGAAAACGACCGCAAATATATTTACAAACAATGAGTAGCAGAAAATAAGCAATGAACTACTGCTTCATGTTCCTCTACTTACTATTAGCAAAAATATTCAGTCTTAAGTAAGATGCAATAGCTTCAAATTCGCATTCAATGCTCACCTTTTATGCATTTATAATAAGCAATGCCTGTAAATTTTCTCTTTCCTTTTCTACCGTCCTTGCTAAACAACGCCTGAATACCTTGGGTCATGATTGCATTCAAAACATTTTTAATCGTTTTCCGTGGAGTCGCTCCTCCAACTGCTCTCATTTGAGTAACCTTAATAATTAATTTAAAAAATAAAATAAAAACACGGTTAAATATTGAACCAAATTTAAATAACATTATGGTAATAAATATTGTCATATATATATATATATATATATATATATATATATATATATATATATATATATATATATATATATATATATATATATATATATATATATATATATATATATATATATATATATATATGGATCTCCTAAATGTTTTTCGCACAACACATTTTTTCCATAAAGTGTTGGACGAAAGTAAACGATAAAACGCATGACCAGATGATTAATATTTTTCTTTTTTCTTCTATTTAAAAGATTGCAGGCCTAACCCTAATCCATAAGTGACCAAATACCTAACCTACTTAGTGGGCACGAAATACGTCCAATAACGTACAAATAGGTAATGAAATTCAATTTCTTTTGCTTAATATCATCATCTTTTGCTTAATATCATCAATTCAAATTCATTTTCTGAAAGAGTATTTGACACCTTTTCAATGACATCATCAACATGGAGTTTATAATTATGAACTAAATTAATTGCTTCGAAAAATTTTGAGTAGAAGATTAAGCCATTGTTTGGATTCAATATATTACCTAATGAAACACTAATTCCATGTTTAAAAGCAGAAAAGGTTAGTGGTGAGCACAAGGTACACTTATCATAAACAATAATTGTCATAAAACTCTCTTTGAAATCTTTTGACATAAAAATGCATAAGAATTTATCCTCTTGTCGAGATATTACTATATTTTCATACTTTTTGTGTAATTCGGTGTCAGGACGAAAATCAGAAAACGAATTTTATCTTTTTTGATGAAATACTTCAATTGCTGATCCACAGGCTTAGATAGGCGAAGCACAGGCTTTGGTGTTGGTAAACAAGAAAAAGGAACATTAAAAATACTTGGTGCACAAGCTTGTCGAGTATAGCCACCAGGCACCTTTATCATTTCTGTATTTTCAGGCCAATTTTTTTCACATTTAAAGAATTTAGATGGCTCCATAATAAAATTTTTACGTGAAGGAAGCACGTTAATTCATCTCTGTTTCTCAACTTCATCTTTGGGTAATTTAAAAACACGACACTTATTAAATTTATTATAATTCCCTTTACAATTTACAACGCCACATTTGTTCACCATAATAAAAGTAAAAGATTTTCAAAAATTATTACTGGAAAGTAAAAGAACACTACAACTTTGATAAAAACAATGGCCTTTGCTAGCGGAGTCAGGAAATCGATTTTGCGCGTACTGCCGTATAGTAGTCCTTGGTTGAAATATAACGTTGAAGCAACGCTTTAATGCGCTGTATAAAATATCGCGAAATATAATTAAACGTAATTAATCGTGGCTATAATAAATAAATATATATATATATATATATATATATATATATATATATATATATATATATATATATATATATATATATATATATATATATATATATATATATATATATATATATATATATATATATATATATATGTATGTATATATATTGAATTGGCAAATAAAACAAAATTGTATGTTGAACTCTACACTTGCAATATTTCCAAAATTGATTTTTAATACAACAGTAATATAAAATGATAAATATAAAAAAGCCTAAAATATACAATTCATAGATATATATAAAAATAAAAATATTTTTTTAAAGATTTGTGTGTGTGAGTTTCTGCATATATATTTATACAATATAAAAATACAATTTACAAGATATCGTATCGATAAGCAAAGATATCATTGAGATACAGAATCCAAACTAAAAAATAAAACTTTTATCATTAGTGGTCTGAGAGCAAACGTAAAAAAAAATGTTAATGAGTTAGTATGATTTTTAATAAACTTATATAGTATACATGTATGTATTATGTTAAGGAATAATTCATGAGCGTTTTTTTCAAATTTGTTTTAAACAAAAAAACTACAAAGATTTAATCAATAATATACTCTCCGTTGTTGTTTACGACTTCCTTCCATCGTTCAATAAGTTTTTCGATGCCTCGGCGATAGAAATCTCCCGGTCTTGACTCAAAGAATTCGTCCAACCAAGCCCTCAATTCCACGTCATTATTGAACGATACACCGCGCAAAGCGTTCGAAAGCGATCGAAACAGATGAAAATCTGACGGCGCCAAGTCTGGAGAGTATGAAGGATGAGGCAGCACTTCCCATTCGAATTCTTGAATCGCGGCTTTGGTCATATTGGCGATGTGAGGACGGGCGTTGTCGTGTTGCGGAAGAACGCCATTTCGCCTATTTGGTCTTTTTTGCTGAATTGCTTCGTTGAGTCGGTGCAGTTGTTGAACGTAGATGCTTGTTTATTGGGGCTGAGCCATTCTTTTCGCTGCTTCATATTGACGTAAAGGCACCATTTTTCATCGCCAGTGACAATGCGGTAAAGAAAACGCTGTTTGTGACCATGTGTTGAGCGATGACGAGCGAGCATACCGGCGGCGATTGTGGAACGTTGATTTTTGTTGTTTTCGCTCAAAGTGTGTGGCACCCAAGCGCCGAGTTTCTGAACCTTGCCCATTGAGTGAAGGTGGTTCACCACAGTTTTTTGATCACAATCCATCTGCTCCGCCAATTCTCTGGTCGTTTGACGTGGATTTTCGTGAAGAAGTTGATTCAATCGCTCTTCGTCGAACTCAATTGGTCGACCGGTATGTGATCCGTCCTTGAGGTCAAAATTCCCATATTTTGAAGCGCGAAAACCAACGGCGGTCGGTACTTTCAGGCATTGCTCCTTCTCCATACACAGCACAAATCTCACGAGCAGCTTCGGCGGCCTTATCACCTCGATTAAATGCAAAAAGCAAATGGTGTCGAAAATGCTCAGTTTTGTCCACTTGACATTCCATTTTAATGATCTGAAAATACACAAAAATAAAAAAAACTAACAAATCAAAACACACTATCTTGTAGAGCAAAACATTCTTTTTCAAACAACATAAAACATTTTGCCTATGCATTTTATTTCTGCGTGCATTTTTAAATTTGAAAAAAACGCTCATGAATTATTCCTCAACCCAATATGTATATATATATATATAACAAACTTTTACTATCGTCAGTTTCTTTGAAGCAATCTAATTAGCCAACTGTAGTTGCTTAAGTTTGAAAAGCTTGAATAAAACAATTTATAATACAATGAAAGATTAAATGAATAAACGTATATTTTAGAAAAAGCGCTTTACACAGGACATAAACAAAATTATCACATATCCTAAAATGTCATTAAAAAATCCAAACTTCCGATTTCTGCTTTATACAAAAATTTATTGGCGATTATTTCAGAATTGATTTTACAGCTTCATAAATCCCTGCTTCATCTGGGTATCTTTTTGAGACACTCTTTTAAATATAAAATTCAAACTTCTTACTTAAATGGTATTAGTAAAAATCTGCATACATAAAAAGTTTAAATAAAACATATTACCAACTAAAACACGATACAATTTTGTCTTTGAAATAGCAAACTTTTGTTTGGTTTTGTTCGTGGAATTGGTTTGCCCCTTCATGTTTAACAAACAGCGCAACTCAATCGTTAGCAGCCTAAAAAGGTAGTAATTATTTGAATCAATATTTACAATATTGTACAATTCAACGTTTATGCTCCAGGAAAGAAAGCATATAATGATATGCTTAAAAATGCGTATAAATGTATTTAATATAATAAATATATTTCGCAAACACTTTTTAAATAATCCGTTAAAAACAATTGCCAATTCGGCTTGGAAAGGTGTAGAGAATTGACCTACCGCTCAATAACACGTTTTACATTATCTTTTAAGTTAACTCCACCAGTTTTTGTTATTTGCGATACCTGCTTTCAAAAAAATCTTTAATCAATGTTTAAATAATTAAATAATTAAAGGCAATCTTTTGTAAAGGTTTTCTGGAAATCTGTCCAAGTGACTGTGAAGATAATACAATTTAATGCTCATGTGTACACCCAGATTTCTAAATCTCAATAGCATGTTTTGTACCAGTTCTTCATAATTGTCTGCCTTTTTATTTCCCAAGAAGTTCTTCACTACCAACACAAAACTACACTATGCAGCAGCTTCAATATCATTCGTTTCCTTAGGAAAATTTGAATCTTTAATGAGTTTCCGAATTTGAGGACCATCAAAGATTCCTGCCTTCAATTTTTTGCTACTAAGACCAGGAAAAGATCTGCAGATGTACATGAAGCAATTACCATCTTTGTCTAATGCCTTTACGAACTGCTTCATTAATCCTAACTTTATGTGAAGTGGTGGTAAAATGATTTTTTCCCTGTCCACCAAAGGTTCGTTCACTATGTTTGTTGCTCCTACTGTCAAGGTGTCCCTTGGAGGCCAATTCAGTTTCTCCCAGTGCTGATGTTTTGCTCTACTATCCCACATGCAGATGAAGCAAGGATACTTTGTGTATCCACTTTGCTGTCCAAGTAAAAAGTTGACCATTTTTAAATCAACACATATCAGTCACGAATGTTCATGGTAGCACATTTTCTCCGAGACCATTTTGACATTTTTGTATTGTTCTGTAAGTTTAGTTGAGTGAGCTACTGGAAGAGATGCACACTGATTGCCATTGTTCAACTAAACACATTTCAAACTCATTTTAGAACTATCTATGAAAAGCCTCCAGTCTTCAGAACGATATACTTGTAAACCCATTTGCAGCATCAGGCCAGGAATATCCTTACAATATACAAGTAGGTCATCTTCACAGAAAGATTGAAGAAGTGCTTCTTCTCTGGTCCTGTAAGATGTAATTTTAGTTTCAGGCGTCAGACAATTTTTTTCACTTAGCCTTGAAGCTAAAGTTCAGATGCACTTTTTGAGAGGTTGAGGTCTCTTATTAGATCGTTGAGCTCTCCTCGGGTAAATTGCGTAGGTGTTCTGAAACTTCCTTCATATTCTGGTTCACTTCCAGAACTAATGCTTCGCTCCATACCCTGCATTTCATCATCATCAGGTGGGGGAAGGTCAGGTAACATGGTAAACACAGGTACAGGCACATCTTCACAATGAGGGACAGGCCTTCTTGCAGATTCCATGTTAGGATACTCCCATTTTTGTTTCTTATGCATATTGAATCCTTGCACTGCACAGAAATAACAGTCATCATGATGATTTTTTTGCTCTCTCCACACCAATGGAACACCAAATTTGAAGCTTTTTCTTTGTCCTTTGCTCCATTTTCGTAATAAATCGATACATGCTTTGCACACTATGTGTGGTGCCCAAGACTTGTTTGGTCCCCAAGCATAACCCCAAAATAGGCCAAATACACTTTTTTTATGAAGTCTATTATGTTTCTTCTATGTTTTTGCAGTGTATATTCACCACAAATGTAACAAAATGAGTCTGGATTGTTAAGATCACTTCTTCTTGATGAGTTCATGCTTTTCACTGGAAAACAAACAACAACATAAAGTTAGTGCAAAAATCAAGCTATGAACAAACTTTTAGAACACTAATTAACAAAAAAACTATATTGAGAACTGCTCAGTTCAAGTACTAATCCCAAGAAATTAATGAGATGATGCGTCGCATTTACCAACAAGTGCTATAAATAAAATACCAAAAATATCAAAAACTTGAGCCAATCTGGCAAAACTGATAGCATATTCAGAATAAACACCCCAAAAATACCCCAAATTCATTAAAATATTTTGGACACCAGTAAATTTTTTTTTTTGTTGACCTGCGTAATAAAAATGATTTTACCATGACAACATAAAGAAAAAGTTCAAACTAGCAATAGCAACAGGGCAACTTACCCATTTAAAAAAATGACACTGTCATTTAACGTAGTATCTAGCTCAATAAGTTTTTCTATTGAACTCAATGCATTTCTTTGCAGATCTTCGGATACAACTGAAGAAACATTTTAAAGATCTTTTACCATATTTTTAATTTCTAAAAGTTGTTTAAAAACCTTTTTCTAAAATTCTTTAAAAAAATGCAATTTATTAAGCATGTTTATACAATTTTTTATAAATACATATAATTCTTTTTTTTTTTTTTACTATTCTTTACTATATAAAAAGCAAAGAAAAGACAAATCCAAATAGAAACACAATTATTCACAAACATTATTACTCACATTCTTCTTCAAGTTCCTCTGAAGTCGTGAAATTAAATCCTTCACATACTTCTTTATCTATTAGTAATTATTTAGTAAAGCATATATAAACAATAAATGTAAAAACTAAAATGTAGAATAAGTGTAAACAGATTACAATATATATCTAAGCAATAATAATGAAATAAACAGATTCAAAATATTACTGATACCAAACTAGAAAGAAAAATGTTTATTTGATATTGTACTTCACTGTTAATATAAAACATTAACAAAAGTTTTTTTTATTCATATTACACAATTAAAATAGAAATGAATACAGTAAAATTTAATGACCTCCAGTTACTTTAATTCTTTTAACTCTGAGCTTGTTCCAGGAATCATCAATTGGAAACTTATTATAGGCAGCTTTCATTGCATGAACCCCAGTCGGCCAAAATAACCAACAATCTTTTACCCAACAAGATGGAACAACTGCCTTTGTTTCAATCTTATTTTCAAAATAAACAACTTAAGCCCAAGATTGTGGAGCCATTATAATAGATTATCTAATTAGATATCATGTTTTTTATTTACATAAATATACAGTAGCGTCCAAAAATAATTGAACAAACAACTTTTTGGTTATATTTTCTCATTGAGTCAAGATTTTTAAATGAAATTTTGCATAAGCATGTCAAATTATACTACAATTATGAAAAAGAAAACAAAAGTTCCCTTTTGGGAGTAATTACTAAAAACTTTGCTAAAAGAATGGAAATGACTGGCTCAAAAGTAATTGGACAAACTAAGTATGTCGTTTAAAAATAAAACTTTCTCAACAAAGGATAAATTTTCAGCATTTTTTATGAAGATTTCTGTTAAATAATATATATAATATTACATAGTGTTATATTCTGTTACATAATGTATATAATCTGAGCATAATCCTAGTACTTCGTTGGAAAACCTTTTGCCGCAACGACTGCATTACATCTACGTGGCATTGAATCAACCAAATTAATTAAAACATCAATTGGTATTTCCTCCCAAGTGCGCTTAATCAACTCAAACAAATCATGCTGATTAGATGGTTTCCGAACACTAATTTTTCTCTCAAAATGTTCCCAAAGATGTTCGATTGGGTTCAGGTCCGGAGATTGTGACGGCCATTCCAAGATACGAACTTTCTTTTGAGCTAAAAAATCCATGACTAGCTTGGAAGTGTGTTTTGGATCATTGGCGTGTTGGAAAGTCCAACCAGGCAACATTTTGTTATTTGCATGTGGCAGCATTATATCTTTGATTATTCCTTTATACATGTTTTGGTCCATAATGCCTTGAACTCGATAGATTGGACCTACTCCATCACGGCTAAAACATGACCAAACCATTAATGAACCACCACCATGCTTTACTGTAGGAACTTGGTACTTAACATCATTTCGAAGACTTATTGGACGTGGAACATATTTAATACCATCAGAACCAAACATATTAAACTTTGACTCATCACTCCATAGTATTTTTGACCATTGGTTTGCTGTCCAACTTAGATGTTCTTTAGCGAATTTTAACCGTGCTCTACGATTTTTTGCAGAAATAAAAGGTTTTTTAACAGGACGACGGCCAAAAAGGTTGTTTTGTCTTAAGCGACGCTTTACTGTTGCATAAGAGCAAGAAATTTGATGGGACTGTGTAAGTTCTCTATGAATATCTTTAGCACTCTTGCGCGGATCTGCCTTTGACGATCTTACTACAACATCTTGGCGAAAAGTTTTTGATTTCGGGCGTCCTGACTTTGTTAATACTTGGAAGTGACTCCGTTGTTGAAAAACTTTTAATGTATAACCAACTGTTGATCGTGGAATATTCATATCTATTGAAATTTGTCGCACAGTCTTACCGTTATTAAATGCTTGTACAATCAACTTTTTCACTGCCTCACTTAAATATTTATTATGTCCCATTACAAATTATTGATCATTAAATGTTTATATAAAAATCTGCCTTCAGAAAAAGAAGTTCAAATAGTCTAAGTTATATCAACATTGTTAGAGTTTAGTTTGTCCAATTACTTTTGAGCCAATCATTTCCATTCTTTTAGCAAAATTTTGAGTAATTACTCCCAAAAGGAAATTTTTGTTTTGTTTTTCATAATTGTAGTATAAATTGACACGCTTACACGAAATTTCATTTAAAAATCTTTACTTAATGAGAAAATATAACAAAAAAGGTGTTTGTCCAATTACTTTTGGACGCTACTGTATATATATATCATATATTATATATATATATAAATATAAATATATATATATATATATATATATATATATATATATATATATATATATATATATATATATATATATATATATATATATATATATATATATATATATATATATATATATATATGTATATCGTCTAACTTGATCAAATAAAGACGTTAAAAGTAGAAACCAAAAAATTTGAATAAAAAAAGTTCGAGAGGCAATCGAAATTCAATTCAACAAATGAGGACCTAAAAATGGAGGTATGAATTTAGATGACGGTTAATATGTAAAAACGAAATTCTGGACGCCATATTTTTTATACCTACGTAATATAAAAGAAGCCCAATTAAAGCGAAGTTTAAAGAAGCCATTAAAAAGTGACGTTACCGTTAAAGTTTGTTTGTAATTTAATTTATTAGTAATTTGTAATTAAAGCTGAAGATGCTCGTATCAATAATCTAGCGAAAATTTCTTAGATAAAATAAAAAATTACTATCGAGAGAATTCGTATTTATTAAAGTTCATATATTAAATATATATATATATATATATATATATATATATATATATATATATATATATATATATATATATATACACTGGCGAGCAAAAAAAAGTGAACAGTACAATTTTTCAGTAAATTATGTATTATTAATCAATTAAAAATATAATACATAAAATATAACATATCGCTTATATTAAATACATATACATACACATATATACGACTCATTTTGAAAAAAAAAATTAATATTTTGTGTGGCCACCACCATTTTTCATCACTTCATTTAATCGACGCGGCATCGACTCAATTAAATTTGCTATCAAACGGTCAGGTATCGTAACCCAAACTTGTTTTATGGCTGCCCAAAGATCATCCAAAGATGAAATATTATTTTTATGGACCTCTTTGTCCATATAGTCCCACAAATTTTCAATGGGATTAAGGTCTGGACTTTGGGCAGGCCAATTTTCAAAAAGGAAGATATTGTTATCCTTGAGCCATTTTTTAACTTGTTTAGACGTATGGCAAGGAGCATTGTCATGTTGAAATTTAATTTCATCCTCTTCTAATTCTTCCAGTGTGGGCAGCAAAGATTTTTGTAGAATACTAATGTATTCTTTGGCATTTATTCGTAATCCATCTTCGACTCTATGCAATCTGCCCACACCTTTGGCAGAAAAACAACCCCAAACCATAATTCCAAGATTACCCTTTACCGTTTGGTGAATACAATCTGTATTTAATTGTTCGTTCTTACGTCTAATGCACATCTGTGGACGATCTGAATGCAAACAAAATCGTGATTCATCTGACCATAATATTTTTGTCCAGTCTGTGTTTTTCTTATTTTTTACCCAAGCTAACCTTGCCTTTTTATGGCGTGCTGTAAGAAGAGGTACTTTTTTACATGGGTGTATTTTGAACCCCTGATCTTTAAGACGCCTCGAAATTGTCCATCGGCTAACATTTTTATCATCAGAACACGTAAAAGTTTCTGCGATATGCGTCATAGTGGTTTTTCGATTTTTTAAAACATTGAATTTTAACTTGTGACAATCTCTTTCCGTCATTTTTCTTGGTCTGCCAGAACCTTTTTTTCTAGCTGTTGTTTTATTGTTTTTCTGACATGAAAGTATCTTGTGAACTCCACCAACACTAATGTTTACACCTTGAGCTTTCATAATTTGAATAATTTGGCGTATCGATTTACCGGACGCACTCATTCCAACAATGATTCCTTTTTGTTCCATTGTTAAATGAGGTCCTCTGTGAAAGAAAAATGATAATATTTTTAGAGTAATATATGAAGAAAATATTTATTTAATGATAAACTATGTATTCTAAATGAATATTTTTTTTTTCATAAGAATCCAATAACATCAAAATTAAAGGGGATTTTTCGTTTTAAATAAGTTAGAGGCATAAATAATAACCAAAATAAAAATAAAAAAAAATTACCTTTTATTTGGAGACATTTTTTTCCTTTTATTTTTTATAATAATAATATAGCGATAATACGACCTATTTCACCCACGCTCTAATATCAACTACAGATTTTGCTGACAACGTGCACTGTATTCATATCTAATGTTTAGAAGTTTATTCATGTTTTCTTTGAAAGATAAACGTAAATTCTTTGATAGTACGAACAAAAATAAACAAGCTTGTATAAGTTTCTGACCAGAGCTCTCTCATTTTATGCGTAAGCAGTCGCTGTTCACTTTTTTTTGCTCGCCAGTGTATATATATATATATATATATATATATATATATATATATATATATATATATATATATATTTATTCGTATTTATTGAAGTTCATATATTAAATATATATGTATATATATACAAATAGCTGTCACGTTTTAAAAATGCTTGAAAAACTTTTCTACCACAGGATGTTTGCCCACTAAAATACCTCCTACGACCAAAAGTTTTTTAATGATTTATTACTCCAACAACTAATTTAAAAATGTCCAAAGTTTGCTACTGATTGAGCTGAAAATTTTTTTTAATATACATTTATGTGAAATTTTATAAAAAGCATGTATATATTATAAAGACAAACAAACACACAATATGTCTCTAAAATTTCATTTGTTAACAGACTAAATTTAGTCTGACTTATTATATTTTATTAGTTTTGATATTACTTTGTACATCATTATTAAAATAAGGCACTATTTCTAACTTAGAAATTACATTTTTAAAAAAGTTGAACATTTTTATGAAAATGGTCAACTTAAAATAAAATGACAATACAGACAAAAATAACCTGAATAAATCGAATTTACCCTGAGATTTATGTATATTATTATGCAATTTAATGTAAAATCTAAAAGTTTTAAATTAGTCGCAATAAAAATAGGTTATAAAATATAACTTTAAATTACTTTTTATACCATCTGTATGCATTCTATCAAGTTTTCCTTGCCTTCCCATTACAGCAAATTATTTTTTGTCATTGCTGCATTGAGACAAAAGTTGTCAATGTGCTACTTCCCAGCCAGCATTTCAACGTTGATTTAACGTTGATTCAACGTTGATTTACGGACGTTGATTTAATCGTTATTCGGAAACAAAATATCGACGTTGAAATATCAACGTTGATTCAACGTTAAAAATCAACGTTGAACTGACGTTACGTTTTATGAACTTTCGAAAGATAATACTTTAAAACATTTACTAAAATGTATTTGTTTTTAAAAATTTACAAGTGGGGGTAATTTCTTTCTCTTTTTCACCACTTCGCTTTCATTTGACTCAACGTCACCCTCTACTTCTCAGTCATCGTCATCTTGATTTTCTTTATCACCTTCTTCAAGAACTTCTTCATCTTCTACTTTGTGATTGCAGGATTTTCGTTTACCTCCATTTAAACGATAAGGAGCATATTTCAAGCAGAAGTCTATAAACGTCCGAGTTTCTATGTCTGTAGCTTTTGCATCGCAGCGCTTAATCGATTCTAGAAACTAAATGCAAAAATATTCAAATTTGGTGAAGTGAATAAAAATGCAGAGAAAGGAGGGAAGAAAATCTTTCAGTAACATTTTATACAAATACATGAAGTTTTCAATTTTTAGTCGTTTAAACAGATTTATTTTATTTTTTGATGAACTTGTGCATAAAAAGTTTGACATCTAATTTTTGTGAAATCAACTAAATTTATTTATTTTCAACAGGCAGCCAATAAAAAGTAGTATACAAAAAGGTTTTTAATAAAACAATATAGATCTGCATCTTACCTAATTTTTAACATTTAAAATCTAAATAATATCCTACCAATTACAGCTTTACAAATATTCAACCCTTCCATATGTAATTTCACAGTTACTTTTCCTTTCAAACCAACCAAATTAAACTTTGAAATCTGTTTGTCATCAGCCCTAAAATTAGAGAATTGGTATATAACGTTGGCAACACAAGATTAAACATGTCAAAAGAAAATTTCAACATTTTAAAATCTTTCTAAAAATAAAAAATTGGTGGAACTATTTTTGTTTACAAAACTAGTAAGTATTATTGATTAAAGAAATGTTTTAATCTGTTTTACATGTTTGTAATACTTTTCTTTTGATTGTTACCACCAATGGAGGATAGCTGCCTCACCTGATGTAAAAATAGAATACAAAATAATAGCTCTATGAACAATGTGGCGATCTTGCACAAAAGAAGATCTATACTCTCAATGGACATTTTTGGGAACATCCACCCAATACCCAAGATATAGATAACGTCCACCCGATGACATTAATCAATGGTACATTTTAATGAAAAATTACTTACAAACTTTTTAAGAACTCTTGTCAGCTCCCATTTTGCAATCAAATTCTTATAGAACATTAACATCATCAAATTGCATTAGTATCTCTCTTTTAGCATCTTTCATCCTGGTGTTATTAATTGCTAACCTTTTAGAATTTTCATTCATTACCAAGGTTATTTGGGCCAAGTTCCATAATACTATGTTGAAATCCTAAGTTGAAAACAACAGTACTTATAAATTACTTAATGTGTTAAATTTTCAAGTATGTCAACCTGGATCTCAAAAGAAGTGAGATTATATAAAAATCTACAAAAAATAATTATTTTCAATAAACCTACCATACCTTTAAAAATATTTGAGCTAATTAACTCGTCCCAAGCACATGCAGAATCTCTTCTATTGTAATTCATGTAGGTTTGAGGAATACCAGCAGAAACATTGATGAATGAGCTTTATGATATACTAATAGTGGAATGATTGTTTAATGTCGGTTTGAGTCCAGAAAAACCTCCACATATAGAAGAGGTAGTAGTTGACTTAAAGGGCATTAGTATGTTGGCTGATAAAGCAGTGAGTCCAAAATAGCCATCAGGTATAGAAAAAGTTGCAGTATAACCTTTAAAAACCAATTTAACATTAAAAAAATTAACAAAAAATTTACTACAGTAAACACCATTAATAGGTTATTTTAAAGGTCTAAAAATTAATTTAAATGATTTAAAATAAAAAGTAAAACAATAGCATGAAGGGAAAGAGTACCAGATAATAATTTTTGACTTGAATTATTCCTCGTTGCTTTTTGTGGAATATCATAAAAGGCTCCTATGAAAGAAGGAAGGAAAATAACTAATTGGCGTTTCTTTCTTTTCTTTTCTTTTTTTTTTTTTTTTTTTTTCTTTTTTTTTTTTTATTGAAAAAGAACAACTTTGGTTATTTTATTTATTTATTGCAAAAGAGAAAAAAAATAAAAAAAATAAAAAAAGTTAATTAACAGCAAGAATAGTGTTATCAATAATATATTCTTTTACTTGTTTTCATTTTAGGTAGAACTGGCATTGGAATAGACTTTTCTGCTAACTTAATAATTGCATGTCTTTTTTCAGATGAGCTGGTAAAAGTCTTAATTGTCATTTGATTGTTATCCAATTCCCCAGCTGTCACATTGTCTCCATACTCCTCACATAATTCTTTGTCATCATCTAGGATGGAAATAATTTATGTTTACAATATGAAAGAGTTATTTTAAGAAACAAAAATAAGGATGACCTCTTAATCTTAAGTAATTTTAACGAGCACTGATTAAATGTATAAAAAGACCTAGAAAAAATTTTAACACAAATCTTTAACGAATTTATTTTACAAAGAGATATAGGTGAAGCGCCTTAGGAGTATAGTGGACATTTGAGACATTGCAAATATGAAAATAATTTAGAAGAACTGAAAGAACCCTTAAAAAATAATATTTTTGTGTAAATATTGTGAATGTAAATAAATAGAGAGATGTTAAAGTCATTATGTTAAAAGAGTACATCATTTCATAATAATAAATCCTTAATTGTATGCTTTATGTATTTAAGTTTGAATTAATACCAATCATCAGTTGGATTAGACATTTTTTTCAGCGATGACTCCACATTCCTATTAGCCCAAAATACTTTGTCAATTTACCCAGTTTTATGGAAGATTCTGGCGAAAATTTGCATTTTTAAATTTTTCAGATTGAGTTTAGCGTACATTAAGTTGGTCTAAAAGTATTGTTTCTTATACGTTTTCTTATTTTTAAACAAAGATCTTTCTTAATCTGTAAAAAAAATAGGGAATGCGAAAGTAAAATTTCAACGTTGAAATTTCAACCTCGCTTCGACGTTGACACGACGTCGTTTGCTTGCTGGGTTCCTCAAAGTTGCCAAAGCAACATATTATTAACGTTGGCAAAAAATCAGTTTTTCAATGTTTTTTAATTACCACATTTTCAACGTTGGTATATGTAACGTTGAATAAACGTTGTTTTATAAATAGCTTAACTACGTTGAAAAAGCAGCTGTCTAACGTTGATAAACCTTAAACTTTGTGACGTTTTTACTGTGGTAATTTGCGTACTTTTATTCAACGTTGAATAAACGCAACTTTTTGAGAAGATGAAATGCGTTGAAATTTATACGCTTTTTCAACGTTGAAAATGTAACGTTTAAAAAGCGGTCTATTTTTAACGTTGATGAAGCATAAAGTTTGAAACGTTTTTAAAGCGGCTTTTTGCGTTTAGTGATTTCACGTTGAATTAACGTCTTATTTTGAGAAGCTAAATTACGTTGCAATTCCAGTGCTTATTCAACGTTTTAATTTACCGCGATTTAGTATACAAAAACAGACATGGATTCAACGTTGAAAACACGTTGTTTTTGTCACTGTCACGCTTTTTCTTCGCTGCGACCGGTTTTCAACGTTGAATCAACGCTGACATGTTTGCTGGGTAGATAATGTTCTCTTATAAAAAAACATTATCTAACCTTACCCTAACCTTACATCGATGTGTTATTAACTGCCGCATGTTATTAACTTCTGCTTGTTCTCTCTAAATCAGTCGATGCGTGTACTACTCTTTGCATGTTCTCCCCATATCAGTCTATATATATAAACTCCTCTTTGCTAATCCGTATAAATAAATTATTAAAACAAAAATAAATTAATAAATTTAAAAAAATCAACAAAAATATAATAAAAACAATATAAAACACTAAATAAATAATAATAAAATTCTGAAATAAAAAAGCGATAAGCATTCATATCTATAATGTTGTGTTTTTGTGCTTTTTCAAAAAACAAATAAATTTAATTACTCACCTCGAAAAAAACTTTCGTCCAACATGCAATATTGCAACAATTTATGTCAACATATGTTGACTTAAATTTCAGAATGTTGTAGTAAGAATCATTTAAGGAATAAAATGTTTGCGTATGTCGCTTTCTATAGAAGTATATATGTTGCCTTGCGTTTTCTTGCATTTGAGCTTGTTTTTAAAATATTTTCAATAATATCGAATCTCTCAATTGAATTTATTGGCTCTTTTTCAATATTGTCAACATTCAAACTGAAATCAACGTCTCCACTTTCTTCAATTTTTTAAGCCTAACCAGGATTTGCGCTTGCGTATCTTGGATCTGGCGAAAATTTTTTTGCTTATCTTTGAACTAAGCATATTGAAATTCTAAACAAAAAATGAAATCAAAAAAATTAGCAAAAAGTAGTTAATGGGTACTCCATGTATCTACAAGATACATGGAAGAATCTTTTAACTTAGAGGAATGTTTTTTATTAGCAGTTTTATATTCTTGGTTTTTAGTTGTGTGGCTCAAATACCCTTGCTGTTAAATGATATTGTAAAAAAATTTTACAAATACTTTTTTTCATGCAAATAAAAAGCTATCCAAAATAACTCGCGTTTATTTGACATCTCTTTAAACGAAACTTCACCATCACCAATTTTCTTAACTTTTCAACACATTTACAACTATCTCTACTATCATTATCATCATCATCAATCATTTTACTAGAAGTAGAAGCCACAGGATCCAAAAAACTATCTACTTTCTCTCTTTCTTTAACTTCGAATTAGATTGAGTTCCAGCGGTTGACTAAGCGTTCCGAGAAGAAGATTTTTGTCTGACCACAGTTTTGAATCTATACTTAACAAGTGTAAGTGGGTGAACTCTTGTTCTTTTGTTTGTGGCTAATTCAAAAACTTTTTAATATGAAGTAGTAGAATACCCATTCAACATCTTGCACACTTCTGTTAAATCAATCTGTTTCTTCGTTCTTCAAGTTTCCATAGACCTAGTTTAGACATTCTGTCTGCATAGGATAGATGTGGATAAGTGAATGAAGCTCAAGATATAAAAATCTTGGATTAAATTAATTATGTAATAGGCAAAGTTAATTATAAGTAATTTACTAGGAACGTCATCCTCCTCATCTAAATATTGAAATTGTGTTTTCAGTCCACCAAGCTTACGTTTTGGACTAGCCAATCTTTTTTTATAGATAATTTCAAACTTTTTCGAAACTAGTAAAAGAAAATTTATTAATCTACACTCACTGTGTGTGTGGGTGTGTGTATATATCTATATATATATATATATATATATATATATATATATATATATATATATATATATATATATATATATATATATATATATATATATATATATATACAGGATCGGATCCAGAGTGTAGCAAGTGAAGCAATTACTACAGTCAACTCGGACTACATTTATTATTATTTTCTACACACATATATAAAAAAATATATAAGTATATTTTTATGTAAAATAACAGAAAAATTTTAGATCAAATTTTGGCCGCTGTCGTAGCTTAACTAATTTTACTAAATCGAAAAATAAAATTTTTGCTAAAAAAAAACCCGAGTTTTTATAGGGTTTTGTCTCTCATGTTCATAAATTTTTGTAAGAATGTCAAACATTTCGCAGCGTAGCTACTTAATTTTGACTGGGAGTGAAATAAAATGGCAAATTATGTGTTGCAACTGTAGCAAAATCATGTTTGTCATGTTTTCAAACAACTCTAAGCATACCCCCGTGCTTTTATAATATTGAATACATATTTAGTATCACCTTTTTATTAACAAGGAGGTCTTATATAACAACTAAAAGTCATTATCCGAGAACCTGTAGCAAGTGTAGCAAAAAATTGTACTTCGATGAATTTATATTACTTTATATATGGTTTATAAACTTTTTTTAATGAAAGAAATGGAGCTATATCAAGCGTTAAAAGCAAACAATCATTCTTTAATAGATCAGATTAAATTATGTAACCCCGCCGAATTAAACAATTTCTTGTTTGCTTTGGTAAAACACTTTTGCTACAGTCAATATTTTGATCCGCCACTGATATATATATATATATATATATATATATATATATATATATATATATATATATATACATATATATATATATATATATATATATATATATATATATATATATATATATATATATATATATATATGTATATATATATATATATATATATATATATATATATATATATATATATATATATATATATATATATATATATATATATATATATATATATATATATATATATATATATATATATATATATATGGTGTTCACAGTCCTGAAATGTCCTGAAAAATTAAATTATTTTCAAAAATGACCTGAAATGTCCTGGAATTTTTTTTGTTAATCAAGTTACAAAAATACTAATAATATTGAAGTAATATAAAACTTTTTATGCAAAAAAAACGAAAATTATATAAATGGTTTGAATTTAATTTTAAATAAAAGAGAATTATCTATGATTTATTATTTGATCGAAAGGTTTTCTTTATTTTTAATATATGGCTTAAATTACTTTGAATTTTTTTTTTATTTTGTTCTATTTTTATTTGATGTTTTAAAAAGCATAGTAGTTAACATTCTTAGTATGTTTTTATTGAATGATGTATTAGAAAAATCTGATACAATTAAGAAAATAATGAAGCTAAATCTAAATAAATCTAGATAAAACTCTTCCTTTAATGGGGTCCTGTAAACCAACATCAATATTTAACTGAACTGACATCATCTGTGTGAAATAATTAATAATATTGTCATTCAGCATTAGTCCTTTTTCTATCAGTCCTTTTTCATTCAGTTCGGAATATCCAATAAGAGAGGATTTAAATTCTTTAGTAGAATGAGCAGTGGTTTGCAGTTGCACATAATCATTAACAGTGGTAATTTCATGCAGCTCCTGACTATCAGCATGTTAATTGTTGAATTTTTAATGAATCAGCAGGAACTACAAACTGTCGTCTATCACTTGATTTGTAACAATCTCTGATTCACAAAAATCATTTTTTACTAATGATATAACACTTATATTTGAAGCTGCTTTCATAATATCATATTTTAGACCAACTCTTTTAGTCATTTTCCTCTTACGCCGAACTGGAATATTGAGAAGATTAGGAGATTTTGAAGCAGACTTTTTCCAAGTTTCTGGTTTTGGATCAGGACGCAGGATAATGCCTTGTTCTTTTGTAATAGATTCAGCATATACAATCTTAAGCTTATGTAGACCATCAAATAAATTATCTGTTGCTGATTGAGATTGACCTAAATGCGTCAAATTGATTATTTCAGTCAAGAGTTCGCGACATGCAGCAGGTGAGTGATGACTTGATTGTATTTTATCATGTTCTGCATTCTGAGTGGGAATACTATTTACATTCATACAATCACTACATGCAGTTGTCTGGCTATGTTCAGATGGTGCAGACGCAAAGTTGCCAGGCAACAACATCGCATCGACAGGAGTATTTTTTAAATCTTTGAGTTCAGCTGACTCTTGAACCTGAGATGAAGTTGAATACTTATTTTCATCCAACAATGGATCTAATATGAAATATGGAGAATTGCTGTAAGAGGGATCAAAGTCAGACCACGAGAGATTTTCTTTACAGAAAACTGCAAAAAAATGTTTGCATGGATATATACTATCAAACCAAGAAGGACAAGAACAGGTTGGCAAGTGCTTAGCATCACCAAGATAACACTGATAAACTTCTCTACTTGTTGACTGAAATGATGCAACATTTTACAATCTGTTGGTGACAGCACTAATTCCATCCAATGATATACCTTGTAGTTTATCAATCATTTTCATGCAGTGTTTTACTAAAGGCCGTGGGGGATTTATTAAATACATCGGAATGTTATTACTATATTTTCTATAAGATGAGTGTGCTCTTCTATTTTCATCCACATAGCTAAAATAATGAAAAATTTCTACTTAACATTAAGTAAGTAATGGGATAACTTATGCTGAATAGAAAAATAAAATCTTTTCTTTTTAATAACTATCAGCATAAATTTTTATTTATCTTAGTATCAAGGATATGAAATCCCTTTTTTTGGCAAATTACATTGACAATGACGTTTAATTATTTTTATTTGTTTTACTTGCCTCACTGTTATATCATTACTAATTGTTAAGTAGTAGTGGTATAAGTAGAAATAACTAACTTGTCATAATTGTGAGGTAGGAACTCTTCAATGCAAATACTTAGCATAGCTGTGAGAGATGAATTTTTTCTTCTTTCTAAGAAACTGTATTTCAATGATTGATTTTGCCTTTCAGTGCCATTGTTTGTATTGACATTTCGCAAAAGGCGATGTTGCCTGAATGCAAACACCCATCTCTGAAAAAAATGTAAATTAAATGCAATTCAGGGTTCCCACAGAAAAATTAAATGAAAATTCCAAGACTTTCCAGGAACATTTTCTTAAATGGTCCTAGCATTTCCCAACATATCTGCTATTAAAATTGCAGAACGTTTCCAGGATTTTAACTATAAATATCAAGCAGTTTCTTAGATAAAAACTATTGGAAATCTCCAAAAAACCATTAAATTAGAGTACAAAGGCTCGATTGAACATTTCTTTTTTTACATTTTAATTACATTTAAACTAACCTTTTGGTTGCATAACCAAGTATTATTTAAATAATCCCTTAGCTTTGGGTGATTTTTCCACTCTTCTGTCTCTTTGAAAGCATTCACAGCATCTTTGCAAATCTCTTCTGTTTTTGCATTTGCAATTTGGTGAAGTTGTAACTTAACTGCATCTTTCACAGTGCAACAGCCATTATTGGTTTTAGAGAGCCATCTTTCCAAAGCTTGTTCTCGATGAAAATCACAAATGAGGACACTGCATCCTAAATGAGGTGGGTCTTGAACATAACATTATGCTGCTTAAAATTTAAGAAAATTTGGAAAAATAAAGTCTTACCTGGAAACATATTCTATTGAGTTTATTTCTTCGTTCGAATAATCAGTTAAAACAAATTTAGGCTGAAATGAAGGATTCCACTGTTTAACGCACGTCAATGCCTCAGTGATAGCTTCAGTTGTTTCGTTTTCACACACAAAAATGGCAACAACTTGGTAATCCATGTTTGTTTTAACAACTAAAAAAAATAGAGGAAGAGCAAACCGAGTTGTGCGGTATGTGGCGTCATGAAAAAGTAACTCACTTCCATATCGTAAAAGCAGTCTCTTTTGCCACATTTCTTGGTATACAAATAAAAATGAATCCTTAAGCTGTGGATCATTGTCTTCATGAACGCTGACACCTTTTGGTCGAAAGTTTATCATAGGTTCTTGGCCATTGATTCTCCATTCATTAATTTTATCAAGAAAACATTCTTGATCTATTAAAGATCTACGAAGTTTTCTCCTTGCATTCATCATATGATTCCGAATAGTTTTATCCCGCGGAAAGTAACGTTTGTTTTCTTTATGAGGAATGTCATTTGAACCAAACTCAGCTTCAACAAAAATATTTAGATGTCTTCTCATTTCTGGAACAGTGTTGATACCCTTTTTTACTAAATCTCCAATTTTAATAATGAGAGTATCAGAAAAGGGTTGATAAAGACCAGCTGTCTAAAAATATTGCAAATATATTTTGCAGTTATAAACAAATTGAAAAGAAATGTAAAAAATAAAGAAGAAAACAACATGTAATAATTTTTTTTTAAAATTGATTATTAAGTTAAACTAAAAATAAATTACAAAATAAAAATACAAATGAATTACAAAAAACATTAATGATACTTACCTCTCCTATCAAATGGTTTTTATGAGCAGAAATATCTGGCAATAATAAAATGTACTTTCTACACATAATTAAATTCCCTTGGGTAGAAATAGCTATATGAAGTTTTTTTGACATTTCACTTCTTAACCATGTTGTATCTCTTGTGAGCTATGAGAATAAAAAAAAAATTATTGAACAAGATATTTATATAAAATTTACTAAGTATTTATACAAAATTATTATTATTTTGGCATTTTGGTAATTAATCATTTAAAATATTTATATATAAATAGTTATTAAGTGTTGTTCCATATATGTATATGTTCATATACATGTACATGTTACATTACTGACATATACATGTTCAACATTAAATGTGGTTAATGTTTTTGAACAAAATGTCAAAACATGGGTGAGATAAAGCAATAAGATACCTTAAACTCTGGAAATTCTACTATTTCTTTTATATGAATCATGGCTGGACAATCAAATTTTTTGGTATCCTGGAGAATAACTTTGTTATTTTTGTAATAATGATCTACAGCCTATATATTAGAAATTAAAATATTATTGTAAATCAAAAATTTTTAATTTTAAAAAATACAGTAAGATTTTTTTGCTTATTGTTACAAGTGAAGTTTATTTTTAAAAACAGATTTTATATAGGACCTGTATATAAAATTTGTTTTTATATAGGACCTGTATATAAAATTTGTTTTTATATAGGATAGGAATGTATACATATATAAAGTTATAAAAAGAAGCGTACTTGAATTAAATTAGATATGCACGCAATTTAAAATGTTTCAAAGTGTTACATGACATAAAATATATTATCAACAAACAAACTATAGGTCAACATACTGCTGCATCGTTTTTCTTTTTTCTGTATTTTTCTTTTGCTTTAATATTCCTGTCCATTCCTTGTTGACAGTCAAGACAACTATGCGCTGAAAAAATGAATGGAACCCCAGTGTAGGGGAAATCTTTGTCCTCAAAAAACACTCTGTGATTTTTCTTCAACAGTTCTATATTGAAAAATTTAAACAGCATACAAGGTTATTCTTAAACATAAACAAATTAAAATACACTAAAAATTGGATGTATTATGCCAAAAATTATTTGCATAAAAATATTTGCAGCAGTTAAAACATCATCTACATTTATTATAACTCTAGATTAGATAAAGTTATTGATTTATTGTAAGAAAAATAACTTATTCAAATAACTTTGTATGCCAACCTTTAAAGTTTTGTTCCATGCTTCCAGTGCGAGATACAACATAAAGCACTGTGTGCAACAACTCATGCTCTTTAATTTTAGCACAAACATCTGGATATGTTGGTAAATTATGTCTTTTAACAGCTAGAGTCAAATTGGGTGTCCCTACAAAAATTTTGTAATAAAATATTTTGTTAAAAAGTTATAAAAAAAAATTCTTTACAGTGTTTACAGCATCACACTGTTTCCAACTTTTCCTGGTCACCCTTCAAGTGAATAAAATATATTGTAGCAACATTATTGAATACCAACTTAATTTTACTGAATATGTTAAACATACCTCAAATAAAATTGCAAAGAAAACTGGATAACTTGGTAAGCAAATATTTAATTCAATGGACCAAGAAGATAACCTTTCAAACTATTGCTCCCCACCATAAATATTGTACTTTTATTTTTCTTGATATTAAACATAAACATTTTAGAAAAACTGCAAAACGAAGCAATGAGAATTATCTTAAAATGTGACTGGTCAACTCACAAAATAGAAATACTGGAATTAATCACTGTACAAATAAAATTGTAGTTAAATCGCTGTTTCATTCATAATGCTACATCAACTGAAAACGAAATATTTAAGTCTCTCTATTTAAGAAATTGGGAGTTACATCCATATAACACTAGACAAGCTAGTTGTTTTCATAGAAGTAGCCAATTTATTAGACCAGGTCAGAAGCCATTAATAATTACTTTATGCTACTTTAGTAACTTAATGCTACTTTAGTAACTTTACAAAATAAATAAAATAAAGTTACTAAAGTAGCATTAAGTTGCTAAATAAATAAAAAGATTTTATTCTAAAGATTAGTAATGTCGATAATAGAAAATATAATTAGAAAAATAAATCTTACCCAATGAGTGTTGTAAATCATGGGACAATTGTCATCATCCATTTCACAATGTAAGTAAACTAATTTATAATTTTTGGATCTTCAATGCACCGCATCAAAGTGAGAATAATAAATTTTTATTGACATTTTAAATTAGCAAGCGATCTTTGTGAAGGCAAAAAACGCATGCGTAAAATATTTCTTGGTCTTGATTTTTCTTAAAAACGGTAACCTTATTTCAAATGTCAGTAAAAATCCCTAACCGTCTTTGGTCGCTAGCGTTTTTCGATTGGTTGACAGAGTTAAGCGCTAGCATACTCCCAAAATAAAGCATAAGTATTTAATGGCATTGAATTGAACCTTCGTAAAAAGCAGTAAAAGCTGCCCTGATAGTGCTGCATTATAATTTGAACAGATTTTAATATCACTTCTTTAGATTTTTTTTTTAATTTTAATTTTATGGTAAAAACTTTTAGTTAGAAGTAAGTCACAAATATAAAAAGTTACGATTAACACTATAATTTTTATAAAGGTATAATATATCTTGAAATAAAGAATGATGTTAAAAACAAAGATTTAAGCATATTATTTATACAAATATTCTGCTCTTCTCTGTTTCATAAGAGAAAACATTTCGATTACTTTTTGCTTAAACTGATCCATATCCTGTAAATAATCTTTATGTATTGATAGTACAGCTAATGCATTCAACCGATCTTGACCTGTGGAATTTCTTAAAAGTATCTTAATTCTTTTTAAAGTACTAAAACACCGTTCAGCATCAACTGTAGACACAGGTGTGACCAAAACAATCTGTATCAACTTTGATACTTCAGAAAATGTTTCAATTAGGTTATTTTTATGCATAAATTGGGATAGGGCATTAATAGTGCCAATATCACAAAAAAAAGCATTTTCATACAAAACGGTTAATTCGGACATCAACTTAACTTCACTCAGCATTGGATAGTTAGAATATTTTTTATATGATTCCGAGAAAAATGTTGTCTGTTAAAATTGAAATTTTTCGGATCCAAAATTGAAAATAATTTAAATATTTCAATGCTTCTAAACCTGTCGCTAATTTCGAAAATAACTTTATCCCAAGCATCTTTAGCATCTTCTATAAGTAGTTCAATTGATGTGTTTCGTTTCATTTGGTTTTTAGGTATTTCTTTGCAATCGTTAAGAATCGATCTAGGAACATTATCAGTGATGCTATTTCGCACAAAGTTTATGGATAACTCAAATTTTTCAAAAGCTTTCTTGATTGTAATAGTGTTGCTGTTACTTGATTGCAATATATTGTAAAGTATATCAACATGTTTTAAAATTGAATAAAAAAAAGATAAAAAAAAGTTGAACTCTAAATCTTCCATACGTTTTTTGAACCCAACAGATTGCCACACGCTTGTATCATCCCATCCTTCATTGTTTATGATTTTATTAAAACATTCCACAATCTTTGTTTTGTTTTCTTTTATGCAAGTAACTATTTTTGAACGAAAATTCCATCGTGTTTCGCAAACTCTTGGTATCTGCTTAAAAGAAATTTCGCGAAGTAAATCATTTCGTTTTGGCGAGGATGTAAAGAACACGTCAAATCCACTTAGAATCCAGTTGAAAAAAATGTTCTTACTCGCTTATTCGACGAACAAACTTTTTTCAAAACTAAATTCAATTGGTGTGCATAGCAGTGAACATAATGGGCATTTGGGTAAACTTCTTTAATGAGACTTTGGACTCCATTCCTTAATCCACTCATAACTGCTGCACCTTCATAAGCCTGTGCAATTAATTTTTCTTTCAAACCAAAACAATTCAATTCTTCTTTTAATACATTTGTAAGACCCATAGCAGTTCTATCATTAACATCAATAAATGCTATAAATCTTTCAACTGGTTGATAACCTTTTAAATAACGCAAAATAATGACGAACTGAGAACGACAAGATACATCAGTTGTTTCATCTGCTTGCAAGGAAACAAATCTTGCTTTATCAATCTCACGTTTAATTTCTTTTATGTATACTTTATACATACATTCTAAAATGTCATTTTGGTTTGTTTTTGAAGTATTTTTTGTTATTTTTGAATTTTTAAGATGATCGCTAAACACACTATCTAATGTAGCTGTGTATGAAACCATATCTAAAAATACCCCTCGATTATTTGAGTCAATAGTTTCGTCATGTCCTCTTAAGGGCAATTTGTGTACACCACAAAATTTTATACAATCTATAATCCTCGATAATGTTTGTCTGTTTTTGTCAACTAATTCATTATGTTTTTTTATGCTAAGACTGTATCCTGCATCAATTGTCGATAAAATATATGTCTTTCCGAGCGTTTGAAACTGCAACGAATTATTTATATGTGTTTTAATGGATTCGTGTTTTTGTGTTCGCTCAGAGAGATGTTTCATATCTTTACAGCCATTTTCTGTCCACAAGCTCTCGCCACAAAACAAAACACAATAAAAACAAAACAACGAATTTTTTTCATCACTCACACTTAACCATGATTTTTTTTCAAACCATGCACAAAATGTTCGTGTTTTATTACCATCAACTTGAATTATACGAACACCTTTTGGTTGGCATACCCCAAGATTTTTGATTTCTAGTTTTTCTTGAAGGCCCAATGACGAGAATTGCTTAGCCAACAAACTATCAGTTTTGTTCATGTTAAATTACTTTTTTGATGAACCTAAATTATTGTAATAAGATAACTTTAAACTATATTGTAACTAGAATATGACTTTCGCATGGTTTAAAAATTTTTATCAACAGTAGTTCAGTCAAGAAGGTCACTTAATCTTAATTAACACTCGATAACATAATGAAGAATGTAACATTACATATACATTTAACTATCTCTAATTAATATTACATATTAATCAGAGATAGTTCACATAAAGTTTTCTGAGAATGACGAAAGGGTCAACAAAAACAAAAAAGAGACATTAAAAAATTTTTAAACATGTTTTTTAAAGAATTTTTTCATAATACAACATATATTTTACTTAATTAAATCCATAATTCTTAAATACAACATTTACAATGTTAGTCATAAATAATAGTAAACTTCATAAGATTATTTAAATTGTCAAAGATGCTTTAACGATTTTATGTAATAAAAGTAAAAACTTAATATCTGTTTGTAAGCATACACAACAATACATGAATATTTATACAGTTTAAGTTCTTTGGCTTTAGCTTTAACCCCCCAAAAAAAAACATTTCAATAAAATATTCTGATTCTTTTATTTCGATGGTAACAGTCAATGTCCAACATTTTAAAATAATCTAAACTTTGTATATATATTCAATTAGTGCCTTTTTGGAAGCAGTAATTGTTGAAGTTGTATTATGAAATGTAACAGTTCCACCAGTGGTAGAGTTTTTGTAATCGAAAAAAAATGTTATTTATATCTTCTGTTGTTTTAGCTGTTTGTACCTTTGTTGTATCAAAGTAATAATAATATTGAATTTTAATCTTTACTTGAAAATATAGTCTTTAAAACTTGTGCTTGATGCTTATCATCATGGTTGATATTGGCTCTGGTTCAGTGTCAACCTAATTGGCAACTTAAAAGATAGAATGACTAAACTGCCACCAAACAATGTAAAAAATTTTCAATGACTGATTCATTATGCAACAAAATATAATACATAAACTATTTGAAAAAAATAAACTTTAGCAATCCCTCATTGAGAAAAGAACAAGAATTTCAAAAGTGCAAACAGTTTGTAGCTCTTATTATATTTGTAGAAATGGCTAAGCTTTCTCGTGTCACAATATATAAACTTGCTAAACAATACACAAACCAAGGACATCATTAATATGGCTGAGTCACAATTTTTTTCCCTGTAAAAAAAAAAGAAAACAAGCTTTAAAATTTTTAAAAATAGATAAAACAATATATGCCTAAAAATTCTAGTTCACTAAACAAATTATAAAATGTATAAGATAGTTGATTATAAAAGAAATGCAAAACTTTTCCATGATATTTTAAAATCAATTTTCCAAACTAATCAATGAACTTAGAATTTCCAAACTTATAATTTTTATTATTCCTGTTTATAATTATAGAGTAAAATGAGTTGTCCTAGAAAATCTAGTTTCAGAAAATTATTAAAAATTAATTTCTTTCACCTAACTGTCTCCCAAATTTCTTTAAATGTTTATGCCAGATCAATATTTATACCAGTAATTTCTGTTACATTATTTTAAATATCATGTGTTTGCCATGTTTTTATTCCTATTAATTTATACTCCTAATAACTACTTGGTAAATATTTTATCTACATATCCAGTTTAAGAAACTAATGTTAATATTCACAGTAAAATTGCAATATTAACAGATGTATAATGTTTACAACATAATTTTTACAAATAAATGTTTACATTTAATATTAAAAAGTTTCCTAATATTACAGTACCTGATTGAGTCAACAAAACTTCTGACTTTTTGCAGCAGTAAATTCTTCCCTCTTAAAATTGAGAATTAAAAATGGTGGATAAAATTTTTGAACTTAGCGATGTTTTTAAGGTTCTTTTCTTCAAGGGCCAGTTCAATGAGGCCCTGCGGTGCGTTTTTTCGTCCCATCTGAAAGCACAACAAATTCTGCGCGCGCATCAAAAATAATATTACTTCAAACAAAATAAATAGGGCCAGTAAAAATCGGCCCAGACGTTGTTGGCAATAAATTAAAACAACGCTACAATACTTTGAATAAATTGCAAATAAACATATTACTTATAAATGAATATAGTTTAAAATTAGAACTAACTTAGAACTATTTATCTTTATAAAAGCTGTCTACAAATAGTTTAGGCTAATAGTTGCATATTTAGATATATATATATATACATAATTACATTACCAAATACTTTATCTTAAATAAATATAAGTGGGGCCGGGCCCCTATGGCCCCTATTGACGAGCCGCCATTGTATATATATATATATATATATATATATATATATATATATATATATATATATATATATATATATATATATATATATATAATTATTTGTTTCGCTTCATAACCTATTTATGCGATAATGAAGCGCAAGTAATATAAATCTTGGCTGGATTAAAGTAACTATAAACAGCTTACTAGGAAAGTTACTAGGAAAGTCTTGGCTGGATAAAGTTAATTATAAACAACTTACAAGGAACGTCATCTTCCTAATCTAAATATTTAAATTTTGTTTTCATTCCAACAAGCTTAAGCTTTGGACTTGCCACCTTGTACTGACATAGGTATATATATATACATATATACATCATTGGCTATAAATTAGAGCTCACTTTTTTTTTTTTAAAAAAAATCTTGTTCGATTGAAATTATTTTAAAAACTATTATACTTTTTCAATATTTTATTAGAATTAAATAATATGTATCATGTTTACTGTTTAATTGACATGTGGTTTGCTTAAAATTTATTTTGTACTCCTAATTATAAATAATTTGATAAAAACTACTATAAAATTTTTATTTTTTATGTTGGTCAAAAGTTAAGGCTCACTTCTTTATTTTTAAAACTTAAGTAATATATTCATGATTTTTTTCAATAATTTTTACTTTTTTATCATCTGCATTTACTATTTCTGATTTTTTTTTGTTTTTTTGTTTTAAATAGTCTTAATAAAAACAAGAATAAATTAAATAATAAAAAAGTTACAAAATGAGCAAAGAAACATAGCATGAAACTCTAATATCACGGTCGAGATTCTCTGAAAAAACACGCTGCGAATCAATTTTTCTTCGAAACCAAAGACTACCTCAACTTCAAATAGTAAATAAGTTAAATATTGTATATTCAATTATTGCACGTATTTTAAAACGTTTTAATGAAACAGGTGACATTAAGGATCGGCGACGATCTGGTCGGCCAGCAGTAACAGCACAAAGAGATGAACGTTTATTAATTCGTTTAATGAAACATGACAGAAAATTATCGTCAAGGATTCAATGCTATAAATTAAAATATACATCTGGAATAAAAGTGAGTTCAAGAACTGTTAGAAAATTTCTTCATTGAAATAATTATGTGGCGATCTGCATGCAAGAAGCCAAGACTTTTAAAGAAATAGCAAAAAGCAAGTATTGCATGGTGTAGTCAACATAAAAATTGGCCTGATTGGAAGTGGCAAAAAGTTATATTCTCTGACGAAATGAATGTTGAGGTAGATACGCCAAAATGCCGTGTTATGCTAAGGCGATCACCTTAAGAGAGATTTGATTTGAATTGTACATTAAAACGAACTAAGCAAGGTAGTGGGAGTATAGGCATTTGGCCCTGCATGGATTATGCAGGACTTGGATGCTATCAATTATTTGAAGGTAGACTTACTGCTGATAGATATATTGAAATTTTAGATAATTGCCTTCTTCCCTTAATTGATATATTTAAAGAAGAAAACAGTAATATCATATATTAACAAGATGGTGCGCCATGCCATGCAGCAAAAATATGCAAACAATGGTTTGTTGACAACTAAATATCGATAATGCATTGCCCTGCTAACAGCCCTGACTGAAATTGTATTGAAAATTTATGGTCATGGTTAGATCATCACCTTGGAAAAATTAAAAATTGAAATAAGGAAACTGCTTGACAATGTGCCTAAAGAAATAACTTAAAATCTAGTAAATTCGATGCCACAGAGAGTAAACCAATGCTTACATGTGAAAGGAAGTTCTACAAAATGTTGGAATGTTTTTTTTTATGGTTTTACATTTCTAAACTGTTGTTCTTATATATTATTTGAAATAACATTAACTTTTGTCCAAACTTTTTTTCAAAATAATATAACATGTTTCATTCTTTTCCATTTTTTGGTATCAAGACTATTATGTTTAAATAAGTTTTGCTTTCAATTCATTTTATTTTGAATAAATGTTTTATAATTTATGGCCAATGATGTATATATATATACACAGGCCCGGCTCATGGTTTTTTTTGTGTGTGTGATAAAAAAATTTGGCGCCTTTGAATTTTTTTCAATAAAGTACTAAAAAGCCATATTATAAGCAAAACCCGGCCACTAGTTTCTATGGTTTTATATTATTGTTAAAAGTAAAGCGAAACCATTGTCAATTTTTTTTATGTTTTCTAATTTATAACTGTCAAATTATTTTAAAATAGGTTTATAGTTTATAAACTATAATATTTTGATTATAATTTTAAGGCAAATTAAATTCATTTATGATAAAAAAAATTATACAACAAGAGTTGTGATTAAAACTTATTTCTTTATTAATCAAAAAAAAAAATTAACAAAAATTAAATAATCCAAGTAATAATAGTAGAAAAACGAAAGTAAAATTAATTAGAAAAACATGACAAAAAATATGTTTAAATAAAACATAAAAAATATTGCTTTAAATATTAAACTTTACTACTAACCCAGTGGGCAAAACGACGTCCGTGGGACGTCCGAAAGAGGTCCATTTTGGTCCTTGGGACGTCTCACGGGACGACTTAGGGACGTCCTCCAGACGTACCAAATCAAACGCTTTTCGTCCGTCCAACGGGGATCTAAAGAGACGTCCGTAGGACGACCTTGAAGGACGTCTATAGCACGTCCTACGGACGTTTTCTACAAGTCCTGGATCCCTATTCAGGCAGTTAAAAATACGTCTTCGGCACGTCCTAAAATCATTTTAAACATTTGTTGATTTCGAACATTTAATTTACTCTTAAGTGTAAGACTTGCAACTATAACCCTTATAACCCATGTAAGTGCTACTTTTATAAAAACATACATTATCCAGTATTAAATAGTTTAATTATATAAAACCTTACAAGATAAAATAATAGTATAATAATGCATTTATACAAAACATTTATTCTTATAAAGAAGAACTGTTTTGAATTCTGTTGGTTGTGTATACATGAGCTAGAATAAGAAAAATTAAAAAACGGTTTATGATTTAAAAAAATGTATTTACAAAATGAAAAAATAAAAGTAATCATAAATAATATTGCTTGTCTGATGTGAAACCACAAAGAAAGAACCAGTTTTATACGAGAAGATCCATTTATTAATTATGTAACTACAGGATTTCTCATTGCTTTATTTTGAATCGGTCGTTTTAAAATATCACCAATGTGATAATCTAATCGATCTTTATCTTCCTTGCTGCTGTTAAGTAGTGCACATACAACACAAAACATTAAAAATAAAAAGTCACAAGAAAGCCACTAAATCACAAATTTTAATACTAACATTTATTTGTGTTTTACATAAATAAAAATATAATTAATCTTCAAAATGTGCAAAAAAATGATTTTAAACTGATTTTAAATTGATTAAACACGCCTCTTTTTGATATATCGCTGATATTGCGCTATGATGACTATAACATTTTTTAAAATAGAAGCATATAGGAAAAATTGGCCTTAAATCAAAATGCTTGTAACAGAAGTTATACTCAAAAATAATTTAAACAACTTTCACACAATAAATTTATTACATTCATATACCTGTCAAACACAAATAGTGAAGTGTCTTTGAAAAAGAATGCTTGTTCTTTAAACCATACAGACAAAAGCCATTCTGTATTTTCCGTGACATAATTCCATCAAGAGCAAGCCTTACTGCAGTTCTTGCGTCTTTTCCTCCAATTTCTTTTATATGTTTTTTCTAAAGAAATTAGCCAAGACAGAAATTTAAAAAACTTGATTAAAAACATTAAGTGTAAAAATAACCAACAAAGAAATTAAATCAAAAATTTTAATAAATTTTTTTGTTTTTAAGCTATTCATGCAAAATAAAAAAAGTATTTTTTGAAAATAATTCATTTAATTTTAATACTTTGAAACGAAATTCTTAATTTATTATAATCTTAAACTATTACTTGAACAAGTATAAAAATTTATAAATCTGCAAGTGTTTAAAATAATTGTAACTTTTGGTAAGAATTGAAAACAACCTTCTTTTGAAAATATGCATTGTCTTTGAGTTTACTCTCTTCTGCCTCAAATTCTGCAATGCTTTGGAGCACTTCTAGACTGCCTGAATCATTATTTACTGCCATATCATTATCTCGAAGCAATCCAAGTGTTTCAGAAATTTTTTTTGATTTTCTTCTAATTTTGCTAGCCGCATAAGCACAGTGTATTGAAATTCTATAAGGAAATAGCCTTGCATTACCAAAATAATTTAATACTTAAGTTATAACCCATGAGGCATCATGATAGGGTAGAAAAAATCCAGAGGGCTATTGAATCTATAATGGGTTTGGGGACCGACTGGATGTGGCTGCAAGACATTGAAATATAAAACAATTGAATTTACTTTCTCAGTATTTATTATATTTTTCAATGTCATCTAAACCCCAACCCCAGACAATATCTTATTCTACATCATGTCTAATATCCACCTTATGGTATATAAAAATTACATAGAACAATAGAAAAAAATACTTTTAAGTGCTTACGTTTGGTAGATATCTCCTTAAAAGAGGTTCCACCATCAGTATATGTTTTAAATTTCCCACATGTATTTTTTGTTGATATTATTGGATTTACCGAAAAAGATACTCTTGTCGGTGATGGACATATTGCAAAAAACCTTTTAGAATCAGTTCCTAAAAAAAAAAATTTTAAAATATGTTTATATATTGGAACAAGTTAAGGAAATAAAACTTTATATCAAAAACAAAATTTTAAAAAGTTTATCAAAAATTAAGTTAATACTAAGTGACTTTAACCCGAACAAAGAAATCTGGTTGGGTTAGAGAAAAAAAAAATCGAACATAACACGTGCCTCTGTTGGTTACTATTATCAAAAAATTAATTTCTCAAATAGTGGGAGATATCTTTACAAGCAGCTAAAGATAGCAAATAATTTGCTTAAAGTAATTAAGACATACACTAAAGTAATTTTTCACCTTTTGAGCTACTTGTTGGTGTATGGAAGTTGGAAGTTTCCAGTTGTGGAAATTGAGATAAGGTATCTTCTTCTGATATTAGGGCCATTGATCGCTTGCGTTTTATAACTGGACTTGCAACACATTTATCTATTTAAAAAAATTGATTGTGTTTTTTTTATAAAAAAAACAACAAAAAACTCAAAAAAAGCATTATAAAAGTGAACTAAATAAATTCAATAACTTTTTGCATTATATTTTATTATTATAACAAAATTAAAAACAAAACGCTCTGGAAACAAAATTATAAACACTTGGTCTTATGCAGCGGCCCAGTTCATGGTGGTTCGGGTTAAAAGGTTTAGAAAGGATTGTAACCACAATTATAAAAAGTATAACAAAATGCCTATTTGACTGTAGTGGTCTCCTCAGTCTTAAGGTTGCAAATTTCATAAAAACAAACAAATAATAATAGTTTCTACATGTCCGATAGAGTAGGGCAGTAATTATGTTTTTGCCAACATTTCAGAAAAATTATAATGAAATATGGATCATAATTTATCAGCATATTTGGATAACACGAAAATTATTATGAACTTTTAATTAATAAAATAAATTAACAAAACAATTTTTTCTTCCATTTCTGAATCACTTTTTTCAGAGTCAACTTCTGTATCATTCTCTGTAGTTGACAAAAAACTTATCATATCTTGCGCTACTGATTTGAACCCAGATTCCAATAAAACTTTCACTATCACCAAATTTGTCCAGTTGCTCTCAGGAGTAGACCATCGAGAAATATAGAAACTTAACAATTTGTGTTTTGGTGGCCAGTACAGAATCATATTTTCTAAATCCACCCAAGGACATGGCGCAACAGTTTTCACTTCTTGGTTGTTTTCAATAATAACCAGAGCTGACCATAGTTGACTAAAAGATATATTGGTAAAAAAATAAAACAAAAATATTCATATATTGCTAAGAACATGTTTATCATTGTTTCATATAATACACAGAGAAAAATATTCCTTTATTAAACTAAACATACTAATGATAAAAAAAAAATAGTCTAATAGGTAATATATTCACATTAAATTTGTTATTATCAAAAACAGAATAACTTCATAGTAACTTTCTTAAAACTATCAAAAAGTATTTGATATAAGTTATAAATAATTTAGTGGTATATTTATTTGTCCTAAATTATAATAAATACTAAAAATATTTGCTTAAAACTCTATTTTGCAAGGCAGTTCCTGCATGCAATTCATAACTATTATGAGTAGGGGTGTCCGGATAGGTTATCCGGCCGGATATCCGGGTCGGATTTGTATATTATCCGGTATCCGGTATCCGGCCGGATAATAAAATTATCCGGTTGGCTATACCGGATACTTCATGTTTATCAATAATAAGAAAAAAAATTATATAAGCTATTGCTGCAGTCTTAAAGATACACATTTTAACCATGATCAAATCCTTTGGTAATTGCCAGAATGACAGAACCTAGAACACAAACTTTAATGTGTTCATCTTTTTGAATAATCAAATAATTAATCTAAATTAAATTTTTAAAAAATGATTAAATAAAATATCATTCAAATTGAATTAAGAACTAACTGTACACAAGAACTACAGATTTTATCACTCATTTGTAAATTTATTTGCATTATGATGTATAAACAACAACATTCCTCCGCGTTGAGGTAACAGCCTTGATCGCTTTTTCTCATAAATATTTCCATATTCAGAAAACAATCTCTCTGAAAATACAGAAGATGCTGGTGGTGCTAATAATTTAAGGGCTAAATCTTTTAGGAGCGGAAACTTTTCTTCATATTTCCAATAATTTTAAGCATCATTGTTTTTATCTATAATAGATTGATTAAAGAAAACATCAACTTCTTGAGCAGCTTGTACAAGAGAGACTTGATCTGAGTTTATATGACCATCATTTTCTGAAAAATAATTACAAATGAAATTACAAAATAGGAATTTTGTAATTATATTTTATGAAATAAGATAAAATTGGCAAAGCAATTTTCATAAACAACTTACAAAACTTTTAGAAGTATTAAATAAATATAACACTAACATCTGTTGTCGATAATATACAGTAATATGTTATAATAAAATAATAATTAAATGAATTTTGATAATAATAATAATAATAATAAAAATTGATATTCTTATTTAGTTTTTGATAATAATAATAACAATTGATATTCTTATTTAGTTTTTAAGTACTATTAAACGACAAGTTTGTTGTAAAATTTCTTACAAACAGAAAAAAGTTCTTACCTCCATTTCCTTCATATTCCGCAAGTTCTAAAAAGCAAGAATCAAAGTCATTCTCTGTCAAATCAACTTTCTTTTTTTGGCTCTTGGTGTAAAATTATTGGAACAAGTAGCAATATTAATAACTTCTGGTGAAAGTTCATTTTTATTTCATTGATTTTTCACTACAGCCTCTAATAGCATTGATCTTGCTTGCTCTCTTTTATCAATAGGAAGAAATTTGAGCTTGTAACGAGGATCAATAATGGTGGATAAAACATATCTCTCATCATTTGTAATATCTAGATTATCTTGAGAAAAGAATCTCTTATTTAAAGATGCTAAAAGATGTTTCGTTATTTGAACTGTATCATCTTTTTGATCAACTTTTAATAAAAATCTTTGTAAAGTACATATATTTTGAAAAACTGTTGACAAACTACAAATATCAGAACTCATAAACTTAGTAAGTTCATAAAAAGGTTTCAAAATATGCAATAGACCTTCAATGAATTTCCAATCATTTGATGTGAATGTTGGCAGCTCATTATGATCAGCTAAATATATTTGAACTGCTCTTTTAAGTTTCTGAAGTCGTTCTAACATTAAGTATGCACTATTCCAACGAGTGGGGACATCATGCACTAAAAGTAGAGGTGTTTCATTTTGTTGTTGTTGTAATAACTTAAATTCTGTACATGCCTTTGATGAATGATTAAAATAGCCTGCTATCCTACGTGCTTTAGCTAACAAATCTATTACTAATCTTTGGGATAAAACTGCATCCTTAATCACAAGCTGTAATAAATGAATTGTGCAATGAACTGATGTTATTTGAGCAAGTTTACTTCCTAGAGACATGTTTGCAGCACCATCTTTAACTAAAAGATGTCTTCTTTTTGAATTAATTTCCCAGCTTTCTAACATATTGATGAATTTCCCAGCTATATTTATTCCTGTGTGAGATTCTGGAAAATGTGAAGCATAGAGTACAGCATGTTTGCGTTCAAAAGTATTTTTTATCCAGTGTCCTGATAAAGAAATAAATGTTTCATTAGATGAGGAACAAGTCCAAATATCAGAAGTGAAACTTATGGACTGTGCTTTTGTAATTTCATTAAAAACTTTCTTCTTTATATCATAATACAATTTAGGAAGAGCATTCTCTGAAAAAAAATGTCTGCTTGGGATTAAATACCTAGGCTGTAAATGAGCCATTAAACCAATAAATCCATCATCTTCAGTAACACTGAATGGTTGGTTATCTAAAGCGATCATCTAGGCTATTTTTTTATGTATTTGCTTTGACTTTTCATTATTAATATCCCATATCCTTTTTGATAAAATACTATCTTCAATAGACATTTGTTTTTTCATTTCACACATTTTCTTTAAAATTATCATGCTACCTTTTGAACGTTCTTGTGCAATTGAAGATGCTGAAGGTTCAATATTATTTTCTCTTTCCTCTTCATATAGTTTTAAATGAAACTTTTTGGCGTGATTGTGCAGTGGAGTTGTAGAAAACGATTTTTGACCAGAATTATTAGATCCCCTGCTTATCTGCTTTCCACATGGAATGCAAATTGCTATTGATTCAGAAGGATCATTTATTTTAAAAAGCTTCCAAACAAAACTTGTCATTGTAGAATCTTTACCGTTGTGATATTTTGGAATAATTGGCTTAAAAAAGTACCTGTTATAGGTTTTGTAAATAAAAATTATCCGGCCGGATATCCGGCCGGATAATTTTAAGATATCCCGTTATCCGGTATCCGGCCGGATATTTAAAACAAGCTATCCGGGACACCCCTAATTATGAGCAAAATATTTAAATTATTGTTTTAAGTTTGAATAAAACCAATAGATAAATAGTCTTATAAATACTGTTGTTAGATGCGTAATCATTAAAAAAACAATGATATCAATATTTTTTAAAAAACTTTGTTTATAACATTATTTAATAATGAAATTGTAGACTCTTATATTCTTATACTTATTTCAATTTTTCAGAAAATAACCATAAACTGATCTTGACTAAAATTACAATATATATATATATATATATATATATATATATATATATATATATATATATATATATATATATATATATATATATATATATATATATATATATATATATATATATATATATATATATATATATTGTAATTTTAGTCAATTTATATACAACAGTATCTGCAAAAAAATGTTTCATTGAGCTTTTTAAACTAATTTAAAGATCTTCTAGAAGAGGAATTACAATGTAACCACTCTTGTATGGTAAACTCACACATTTTCTAATCAAATCTGATTTCTATTTTCTGCAATAAATAAAGTGAACATTTTTTTTCACATTATAAATGTTTAATTCTTTTGAATCAATAAAACAATGGAAAAAGGATTCAAGATGTAAATCATTATAAAACCGGCATTTGTAGCTTCCATCATTTCTTTTTTCAGTAATATATACAACACCATTGTTAACCAAAAAGCAGGAATCCTTAATTCCTACATTGATCTTTGATGAAAAAACCTCTTTCAAACAGGATACATCTTTAAGCTCACTAAGCCTATTTGCAATCTGGGAAACTGGGATATGCTTACCACATACAAGACGCTTCAACTTTTGTAAATAATTTTCAAACTGGAATGCAGAAACATCATGTAGATTAGAGCTAAAATGCTCTACATCATCAGTGATGTGTAATAATGAATGTACATTATACACAACAAAAGTATTACCATAATAATGCTTTGCATTATTTACAAAATAACAAATTAATTCTTTAGCTGAAGACAAATCTTCAAGACACTTGACACTCTTTTCACATAGCATTCTAATGGCCAGAGATAAACTTAAAAAATGCTTATAACATTCTTTGCTGAGAATATCTTTTAAAACAACTATGCCAGTGTAAAGAAGAAAACTTCTTTACTCAGTCGCTTTCCATCTGTCCAATTCTGAAAGAGACCTTGGTTGACGAACAAAGTCAGTAGGCAATATGCCGTTCAAAGCAACTAAACGATCAGACAAAACATTTTGCTGTACAGAGGATAGACGCCCTTCAAAAACACCTTTAAATGTTCCTTTATAAAAATATAAAATTCGTCGCATGATTCCAAGACAATCAAGGTTCATGTAATCAAGTGAAAAGTCTTTTATAATATTAAATGGCAGTTCAACCAAAGGTGACTGATTTAACTGATGACACTTACCATTGTTGTCAGACTAACAAAATTTGTTATCCCGAAACAACTCATTTGTACGCAAAACAACATCTTCTTGGTCATTAAACACAATTCGGTGATCTTTACTTGAACCTTTTATGGTACATCTCTCACATGAAAAATACCCTGTGTGTTGTACAATACTTTTTAACATAGATCTAGCAGGTGCATCACATGTAAAACAAAATATAGATATCTCATAGTGATTGCCATTTATTTGAACTGGTTTAGCAACTAGTTCTTTTAACTCTTATGAAATCAAATAGAAGAATTTTAACATTTGGTTTTTTGTTACCACCAAAAATCCCAACAACAAAAGGATTAAAAAACCCAAATTGGACCAAAATCGGCCAAAGTTGATAGGAGCTTGATTTCCATAATGGGATTCCATCAATATTTATTTTCAGATTTATTTTTTTTGAATTATGATTATGAAGAGTTAAAACTCTCTCTAAATTGCTTTTTATGCCAAAATAAATATATTTTCCATCATTATTTTTCAATTGAATGATATTTGATTGTTTTGTGCCTAATAAGGTACGGGAATCTTTTGGCAAGGAACAACCTTTTTCAACAAAAATTTGGATCAAATCGTTTATACGTTGTTTTGTTAAAGAGTGTTTTAAAGCTAAAGATTTTATATCTCCCCAAAGTTTTTTTTGAAATTGATATTCATCATCTAACATGGAACTATTTGAGCTATTTTCACAAACTAAATCTGAACACAAACCACTAACATTTTCAAAATCAACATCATTAACATTATTTGTTTGTGAAGAAACACCTTCAGATTCAGATAAATTATATTGAAGAGGAAATGAATTATATGAACACGAATCAATAACATTTTCTAACTCAGTATTACTAACTTTTTCCAAAGAAAAACTTTTCGATTCAGATATTTTACTTGCATCACACAAAATATTATTCTGGTTCACAAAAGATTCTATCACACTGATATCATTTTTTGATCCAGCCTCATTTGACAACATAACTACAGAATTCCTTTGATTACGCCAACTTCTGTACCTTTTCCTTAGAAAAAAGCAAAACACATAAGATATATATACATATGCAATTTTAAAATTTATTAGACAAATGCGTCTAGGTAATAAGTGAAAATGAGTTCAACATGAATTATTATAGCACTTGCCTAAGCAAACCAAAGAGAATTAGCCAAAACAAAACAAAAACAAGATGCAAGCTATCCAGGTAGAAAGAATATATTATTACGTTGACTACGTATAGTTAATTTTTAGATAAGAATAAGTATATGTAGTCTTTATATTCTTTCTACATGGACTGTAATCTGTAAGCTTAATGCAGTCTACTTAGAATTCTAAGTTTATTAATTATTATTAACTTATTAATAACTAATAAACTTAGATTTATATTAATAATTAAAATAAATAATTATTTTTTACGTAGACTACATATAAGATGTTCTTATTAATAAAAGTATTCTTATTCATAAGAATAACTACATATCTCTTATTCGAATAAGAGAAATGTAGTCTATATTGGCAATATATTAGTAGCATTATTATTTCTATATATTGATATATGTAGCAGCTGCAAATAGCCTTACGTAGCAGTTAAAATATAAACTAACTTTATTTAAAAGAAAGAATTAATGAAAGTTACCTCGCTTTTTTCTCTAAATTAATTTTTCTTTGACTTTTTGTCGACATGATAAATTTACGATGTTACGAAGTTATAAGTTAAGTTAATGAAATTTCATAAAAGAAAAAGGACTGCACATTCAAGTAAAATCCGTTGTTTCGTAAATCCTGGGGACGAATACAATTATTTAAAAAGGGACGTCCTGGGGACGCTCGTTTTTATATTATTTAATTAAGAAATGAAAGGACGTCCTTAGGACGTTATATATGCGTACCGGGACGGACTGACTTAAATGTAACGTGCGTAGGACGTCCTGCGGACGACGCATGCCCACTGGGAAGGGATTCGCCTGGCTTTGATTTTAGCAAAACATTACGCAACAGATCTAGGTTAATAGATTTGGCAATGTCCGATTTTATGGAGATTATTGCCAAACCATTCAATTCTTTTTTCCCATAGTTGATTGCTGGTAAGTTTTTTTTATCATTTTTAATTTAGAAAAAGTTCTTTCACCTTTAGCAACAGAAACGGGCAAAGTTAATAGCACTCTTAATGCAATCAGTGCATTTGGAAAGAGTTCTTCAACGTTGTTATTATAAATCCATTTCAAAATGTTTTCTGGGTTAGTATCATCTTCAATTTTTCGAGACAACAACTTCAGCTCAATTTGTAATTCGTTTGCGTCAAAATCTTTGCTTTCTTTATGAGTTAATGTTGTTTCTAATAATTTACATTTATCTATGAGTTCATTGTTCTCCATTTCATCTCATTTTTTAATATCATACAAAAGTTCAAAAGGTAGCATAAAACTTGAAAATGATTCAAAACGTTCTTTCATTGAAGAAATTGCTATTGTAAATAATACGTCGAAAAATTTCTTTTTGAATTTCATTTTAGGATTAATGGGCTCGGGTGCTTCAGGCTCCTCTCCAAAAAAAAGTGTTCTTTTTCGGATCCGATTTTCTACCTCAGGCCTAAAATCGTTAGTTAAATCCGCATCTATAGCGCATACTTTAGCTTCTGAAATATATTTAGCGAAAGAAACTTCGGAATTACGAGAAATCAAAAGTTCAGTTGTTTTTTTTAACACACTACCTGCTGATCTCACATCTATGCTCTGTGATTGTAATAATTTGCTCGTACAATTTATTTCTGATAAAACATATTGCCAGATTATTAGACCACAAATAATTTCAAAACTGTCTAATTTTAATGCGATTGATTCAGCTGTTATGGGTGTAAGTGCATCTTTTTCCGATTGAACGACTTCTTTTAACGCTGAATAAATGCCTTTCAATCCGCTTTTCAAAGCACTTACGGCATTAACATAGATTTCCCATCGAGTATCACTTAATGATTTCACTGTCAATTTACAACACATGGATATGAAAATATGCCAACGCTTTGGCGATCTTGAGAAAAAGTTGTAAATTGTTTGGATGGTTGATAAAAGATTAATAATTTCAATAGCTCCTTTTACTGCATCAACAACGACTAAATTTAAGGAGTGGCAGACACATGCAATGAAGAAAACCCTTGGATTTATGTTAGTAATATGAGCCTGAACACCTTTTATTTTTCCACGCATATTGGCTCTATTATCGTAGCCTTGACCACGAAGATTCATAATTGATAAGCCATTTTGTGTCAAAAAAATTAACATTTCTTCGGTCATCTTCGCTCCGGTTGAATCCAAAATGTTAATAAATTCCAAAAAACTTTCTTTAACTTCCACACAGCATTATTACTTTCGGTTGATTTTGTTATGTGGACGTAACGCAGAACAATTGAAATTTGTTCTTTATGGTTGGTATCAGGTGTACAGTCTACAATAACGGAAAAATACGTTGCATTTTTTACCATTTCCAAAATATTATCATTTGTAGCTTTAGCGATCAATAAAATAATTTCTTGCTGGATATTTTTTCCCAAGTAATGAGGCTTTTTTGGATTTTCTACTGCTCGTTTAACATGTTTCTCTAACACCGGATCAAACTTTGAAAACAACTCAACAATTTTAAAAAATTTACCATTATTTTCGGTGAATATTCTGTCTGAAGTTCCTCTAAATGCAATATTTTCTGAGGCCATGATTAAAATAATGGAGATTATTCGCTTGAGCACTAATTCCCAGTGTTCTACTTCACTTAAGTATAATTTATTAGCTAGACAATCAACGGCTTGACCACAAGAAAGCCGTTTTTTAACCTCAATCCACTTTCCATAGCAGTGAAAACGCTCAGTACTTTGCTCATGTCTTTTTAAAATTATTCTTATGTGGCCCCAATCATTTGTTCCTCCTTTTGCTAAGGCAAATTCATCGCTACTAAATATTTTACAACAAAAACAGAATACCCGATCTACTTTAGATGAATATACAAGCCAGTTTCATTAAATAATTTACCATTTGCTGTTTTTCGATGAAAATGTATTTTGTTAAATGATCGACCCAAACTGTCTTTTGGGTACTGGTTAATATTAGCTTGTATTGGACCTTTGGAAGCTATATTTTGAATTTGGAAATTCTGCCAGTTTTCTGGCCAATCAGATATATTACAAAAATCATTACAGCTAGATATATTCTCAGTACTTTTTTCTACCTCATTATTTAAACATTCATCTTGATTAGCTGTACTAGTGCTAGACTTTAATTCAACATTAACGCCTGTGTGCATTGCACACGCCGAACACGCTTCAAGCCGTACATCATCAATCCTCATCTTCTGTTTGAAACATTAACATCGCGTGGCAAGTTTCATAGCTGCCAGCTTCAAGAATATATTCTATCAGTTTAAACTCTTGCCAGCCAGCCTCAGGTTCTGCCCATGCAGATAGATAGATGCCAACAGTTTTGCGTCCTCGTGGTGGATAAAACACAATACTTTTACATGGGTCAACCCAATGAGAAGGCACAACAGTTTTTGTATATGCCCCAACTTCTTTAATAACAATTGTGCTGAACAATCTGAAATAAACGAAGTTGAATTTTCTACATGGAACACACTTCATTGGCACATCAAAACTAAAAAACTAACAAGCTTTTCTTAAGCAATTACTGTATACTTAACAAAAATATTTATAACAGTTATATCAGATAAATTTAGTTCTGAAAATTGAATGTTTCCAAAATTTTTTTAGAAAAGTACACAATTCATGGCTATAAATCAATTTATTTAATTACAAGTATAACTAAAATTTAACATCATTCAATAATAAGATAACTATATGATCAGTTTTAAATGGTAAACACAAACATTTCCGCAATAACTTGTTTTTAATGATTTTACTCATACAAACATGGTTTGCTCTAATACAACAAATATTAACACTCTTAGACTCAACAAAATCGTCAAAAAAATTGTCCAATCTTTCCTTCTCTAAAACATTACAAACAACCCAGCGAACACAACCTATTGGGGAAACATATTCCCATTGGGATCCCAACGGTTTTTGGTATTGGTTTCTAGATGGGAACCAATCGGGTAACGCAATGGGATACACCGATCGGGGCCCAGATTGATCCCTATCACTTTTTAATATTAAATCTATATACTATGTTGGTTAAGTCTAAGTACCTACGAATATGACCGATCGGGAAAACAGTAATAATTATCAAAAGGAGAGCAAGATATTTCTGTCCTTTTTTAAATATATATATATATATATATATATATATATATATATATATATATATATATATATATATATATATATATATATATATATATATATATATATATATATATATATATAAAGAAAAAAGTTTAACTTTGATTGTCTTTTCTTTTAATAAATAAAACTACAAAAACACTTTTTTTAATAAATAGTAACTACTTAAAAATGAAATAACAGGTTAGTGGTTTCTTTTTCATATAAATAAAAAAGTTTTGAAAAAAACTCCGTAATTAAACTGGTTGATGCTGTAATTTTTTTCTTCCACCTTTTCCTCTATCACGA